>NC_142515.1:42236515-42539545 GCF_057876585.1 Rhinolophus sinicus
TTGCTTCCTTTCCCAGGATGAGCCTTCAGTCACCTTTTGTGGAATCCTAGGGCCCCAGAGAACACAATTTGAAAGTCACTGGTTTAATTATTTTTAATATTCTAGTTTGAAAATTGTATGACCAACATGAAATGATGTCATCATGAAGAAAGAACACACAGTTCTCAATAATAGCTGGAGGCAAGCTCTAGCCCTGTGTTGCTGTGTGATTTTGTTTCTTATCTATCAAATAAATGCTGCTGCTTAAAAGTGGTCTGCTGATCAATGACAACACAACTTAGGAGGGAATTGTTCTGGTTACATATTGCTATAACAGAAACTCCCCAAATCTTGGTGGTTAAAATAGCATGCAAGTCAGGATCAGGCAGAGTTTGCCTGGGAGATTTTTCTGTTTGCTTAATGTTATTTAGCTGGAAAATGAGCTGGACTGGAGGATCTAAGACAGCTTCATTCACATGGCTGTCTCCTTGGTAGGAATGGATGGCTGGAAGCTTGGACTCAACTGGAACTGTTAACTGGGGTGCCTATCTCAGGGCTTTCCATCATAGTAGACTTAAGGCAGTCAGATTCTTAAATGATGGCTCGATGCTCTAAGAAGAATGTTCCAGCAAATATGGCAAAAGCTGTGTGGCCTTTATAACCCAGCCTTGGAAAACATATAGCATGCCTTCTGCCATACTCTATTAGTGGAAGGTATCACAAGCTTGTCAAGATTCAAGGGAAGGGGCTGACGCTCAACCCCTCAATGGGAGGAATGCCAAAGAATTTGCAGCCATGTTTTAAAATGGACACTCCAGCATGTCTTATTACTGCCGAAGTCAAGGAAAATTGGTAGACGTGAGTAATCCATTTCTCTCCACTGTCACAGGAGGAGAATATTGCAAGTGATTTCATAGTTTCTTGAAAATTTTATGTTGAGGTTAAATGTACCAAGTCAAATCAAATGACTACTGAGTTTCTTGAGTTCTATGCTTTAGGCAAACCTCATACCTGTGCTACAAAATGTTTTGGCAGAGTTTTTTGCCATCAGTATCATTCCATATAAACAAGGCTTCTCTAGTTAAGATGTGTTATAAACCACTCAAGCATTGTTTGGGCAATGAAAACAGAACATGCACATTTGGAGGACTGCTTTTGGAATTGGGACTCTACGAGTTCCTGGTATCTAGGCTTTGTTATGCAACCAGAATCACTTGGATATTCTTTTCCTGCCTCCCAGTAATACTAGACTAGAAATAAATAAGTTGAAACTATAGAAGTTATGTTGTCTAGGGAAACATATTGGATGTGGTTTGGGACACAGCTCTTTTTGAAAAATGTATTATTATGTGAAAGGAGAATGTGAAAATGTTTAGGAGGCTAAATTACTTATTGTCCTTGATAGTGATAAATGGACTTGGCTGGGCTTTTTCTACACAAATGAAAGGTAACAGGGAGTCTTGTTCTTCCACCAAAAATGATTTTCTTTTTTTACGTCTGTTAATTCCATATGTTGCCTGGAGAATTTTTCTCCTAAGTGGAATATATAACTCAGAATTTTTAAAGACACGTAAGGGAAAAAAATTTCAGGAATCAAATTACTTTTGTGGAGAAATGCCACAGAATTTTTTTCACAAAATGAAATATGAGAGTTTTTTTAGTGTCTTGCACAAGACCACTTTATACCAAGTGGGTCTGTAGTCAATAAGGATATAACCACCAAAAGGTCTCTTAATCATTACAGCAGTCTCTATAACTACCAGAACAGGTTAACCCCTTTGTTTAAATTAAGGTAATGGGTCAACAAGAGTTCTTGCTATGCCTCAGAGAGGTAATAATTGAAAATTTTCATTGTTTATTGCTTTCAGTTTTATATGCCACATGTGAGTGAAGTCATATGGTTCTTGACTTTTTCACAGACAACAATTTAGAGGCTACCAGAGGGCAAGTGGGAAGGGGGTGGTGGTAGAAGAGGGAAAAAGGAGTCAAATATATGGTGATGGAAGAACTGACTCTGGGTGGTGAACACAGAATGCAATATAAAGATGATGTTGTATAGAATAGTACATTTGAAACCTATATAATTTTACTAACGAATGTCATCCCAATAAATTTAATAAAAAATAAAAAATAAATAAATAAAATTTTTCAGTAAGTGCTCTAGAGCGCAGTATTATTACCTAGGTAACATGTCATCACTGAAAGAAAGGGATAGCAGTGTTTTGAGAGCTTGTGACACAAGGGAAATCGGAAAAGGTGACATTTTCCTGAGTGCATTTTTACCTTAAATAAAGTCTGCTCTTACTAAGAAAGAAGGTCAGCATTCCCTTTACCAAATAGGATGGACATCAAAGACCAAATTTTGAAACCAGAGAAAGATAGCTATGGGAGAGCAACATAAGCTATTTCCTGTTATCTGTTTCCTAGACTGGGTCTGAACGAGCCAAATAAACTGTAATCTGAGACAATTACCTGAATAGAAAAAAAAGAAATGACTCAGCTAATGGGAAGGGGGATTTTATGCTACTTTCTGGGCTAAAGCTAAGTGTGTAGAAAAAGTTGGGGGTGGTGGCGGTGATGCTAAGGACAGGGGCTTTTGCCAGATTCACATTTGGGTCCCTGGGAGAGACAGCCTTATGTTTCCCATATACAAACCTGGGAGCTGGACATTTAAGTGTGAACTTGGAAGTTCTCTCCATGATAGATATAGGGAAGACTGAGGTTTAGCTTTCCAGAACTCTTTTAATTCCTGTGTGCCACAGATTGGACCAGTGGGTGCCTGAAAGCTGAGATAGGGAATGGGGGTCAAATCAGAAGATTGTTCTATGGAAGTCAGCAGACCTGGGCAGGATGATATTATAGCAGACGCTGTGGGATCAGACTCCAAGCAGAGGCATATGGAGGAGATGGGAGAAACCTAGGAAGTCTTAAACACCAGTAAGCCCTACGGTAGACCAAGTCCGTCTGAGAGCACCACTGAACCTGAACACGTTAAGAAAGACCAGACAGGAAAGGACACCAGTTGCCAACTTCAGCTGCAGATGCCAGCATGGAAAGCATGACCAGGCAGAAAAGAGAGATCAGGGATCCTAGTTTCCCTCACCAAGAGATGATTTAATCTACCCCTAACCCGATATTGTTTGGGGAGAATTAAGGTAAATCTGAGGAACCAATATTTTACCCAGAGCCACACAAAAGATAACTATTTAAATCATTCACATAGGTGGTTAATGCTATTGCTTTTTAAAACTATGCTTCATTTTTATAGTAATATAGTCACATGATCCACAAATTGAAACAATATACAGAGCTTTACAGGAAGAAGCCTTGCCTCTCGTCCACCCCATTTCTCCTAGTCCCCCAACAGCACTCCTCTCAAAGGTCACCGTTTTCATTGGCTTCTTGTGTATTTTTCCAGTTCCTTTATGCTAACAAATGTGAATGTATGTTCTTAACCTTATTTTCTTCCTTTTCTTAAGTCAAAGGTAGCAGAATTGTTTTTTTAAATTTTTTATTGGGCAATATTGGGGAACAGTGTGTTTTTCCAGGGACCATCAGCTCCAAGACATTGTCCTTCAATCTAGTTGTGGAGGGCGCAGCTCAGCTCTAAGTCCAGTTGCCATTTTCAATCTTTAGTTGCAGGGGGCACAGTTCACCATCCCATGTGGGAATTGAACTGGCAACACTGTTGTTGAGAGGTCACACTCTAACCAACTGAGCCATCTGGCCGCCCCTCCAGCAGCTCAGCGGCAGTTAGTTGTCTTCAATCTAGTTTTGGAGGGCGCAGCTCACTGGCCCATGTGGGAATCAAACCGGCAACCCTGTTGTTCAGAGCTCCCACTCTAACCAACTGAGCTATCCGGCTGCCCCCAGAATTGTTTCTGACCCTCATTTTCCCATTTAAAAATATATCATTGGGATTTCCATATCAGTAAGCATATAGTGTACTCATTCTTTTGTTTGTTTTTTGAAGGGTATTTCATTATAAGGATGCTTTAGAACTTATTTAACTCTTTCCTTATTGATGGCACATAGATAAAATTTTGCTGTTACAAACAACACTGCAATGAATAGCTTTATAAATATTTTATTTTGTATACATGCAGGTATATCTTTAACAAAAACCTAGGGGGTAAACTTTAAATGAATGTGTAAGGTGGATGGAGACATTTATGCCACAGAACACTGTAACATTGCCAAGTTTCATTGTTTTAGGCACCCAGTGAAAACTATCTTTAGGTGATCAGATCACTTAATGGGGAAATAAAGCCACATAAGCTTGGTACATCCAAGAATATTGTTAGTAAGTTTGTGATTACTTCCTATCCACATACCGTGTTTCCCCGAAAATAAGACCTAGCTGGACAATCTGCTCTAATGCATCTTTTGTAGCAAAAATTAATATAAGACCCGGTCTTATTTTAATATAATATAAGATCAGGTATAATATAATATAATATATTATAATACCGGGTCTTGTATTAATTTTTCTTCCAAAATATGCATTAGAGTTGATGGTCTGCTTAGGTCTTATTTTCGGGAAACATGGTATATGTACATACAAGTACACATTAAGAATATAAAATTGGGCTCAAGAGTCTGTAGACTGTTAAACTACAGTCTGTAGACTGTTAATTGTTATTATAACAATTGCAAGATAGAGGCCTACTAAGGCCAAGCCATGTGAAGGGCTTACTGAAAGGATTTACACAGAATGACAAGGAAATTGTCTTAGCAATCTCAGAGCAGGGGCCAGATTAGGGCCTGTCCCTTGTGGAATGAGCTAGAATGTGGGTCTGGATCCTTAGCAGCTGCCAAGACCTGGGCATCAGGAGCTGGAGTCCTCGTAGCAGATCTGTGTGACAACATGACTGATTGCCCATCATTTGTCTTTTTGCCCGGCTTCCAACTGATTTTTGCTACCAATTCTTAATTTCTGCTCCCCCATATTTTCAGTTTGCTACTTCTTATAGTGGCTACTCTAGCTTTAACTCTATCTTGTGACCTTTTCATTCCTTATTGTCCTGTACTTCCTGAGTGTTTAGTACAAACTTCAGACTTTGCTCTCATTTTCCATCAAGCCCACACAGATAATAGGTTGCTGGAAAGTCTACTGATTGGTCACTCTTGGATCTGTTACTCATTCCTGAGCCAATCATGGAAAGTGGAGGGAGGAGTCATGTAGTAAAACAAGGTCCTCCCTCCCTGACTGTAAGAGGGTTGGTGGAGCTGATTTTGGTAATAACTGATGATGGTCAGGGCAGACACATTAACTTTTCCAATATACCAGATCATGATAACATTTTTCCATGTTTAATATCCCCACATAATTATAAATAACTGCATAGTTGTATATCATGTGGAAACTCTGTCATTTATATTATGAATTTCTGTTGCTAGACATTTATATTTTCTTAAGTTGGTTTGAAAATCTTGTTAAAATAAAAATGAGACCAGGTTTGAAAATCCCCCAAGCAGACAAAACAATTTAAGCCACATAAGCAAAACTAAATCTAGCTTATTTTATGAACATAAGTGAAATTTAGGTTATTTCTTATCAATGTCTCTGATAATCATAAAACTTAAGTCATCTTCCTAACATTGTATAAGATAATCACTTTTAATCTATTCCCTGCCATCTGGAAACCCCCACGGTTATAACCAATCATTGTGAATTAGGCTAAACCACTTCCTCATTTTCACTTTATGAGCACTCTTGTAATGTCATGCCTTGAACTTCATACCAGTTTTGGATTTGAAGTCTCCCTGTCCTCCAACAGCTTGTTTCTCACTCTAAAAATATTCATAACAAGTAAAGCCCTCTGAATTTTATTTTGACAATACAAACTATATTCCAATAAAAATCAAGGGAAGAGATGCTGCAAGTGTTCGAAACAGGGCCAGCTTCATGAGTATAATCTATGCAATTGCCCAGGGCCACTGCATTTGGAAGGTCCCCATGCTTGGTTTAATGTTCTGCAGAAATTAGTAATAATAGTTGAACAAGGGGCCTTGCATTTTTGTGTGTGCTGGGTCCCTCAAATTATGTAGCAAATTCTGGTTAAAAAATATATGCAAGAAGGAGACAGGGATGAAACCATGATGCATGTTGAAGGGAGGTCAAGAAACTTATCAGAACCTGACTGACATTTCTCCCATATGCATGTGTAGAAAAATACGATATTGATGAATTACATGGTGTGTTTTTCCCCTATGACTCTCCTGACTTCCACTGAGGCAGCTTCTGGAAAAAGATGACACAAGAGAAAGGAAGAACAAGTAAGCAATTCTTCATGCTAGAGTTTTAAAATAGACCTTTGGAATCATAGCAGAAACAATTGTCTTGAGAGGAAAGGTGCTTTGAGTTACAAGACCCTGGATTCTGAAAGCTTCAGAGCAGAACAATGGTTTTGAAAGAAAATGTTCTCAGTTCAAGACATATTTCCCACCCTTCCAACTATAATGTCCATAAGAAAGAAGAATCAGAGGACACAGACACCGATGTTTTCTAGAGAGAGACCCTGGGCCTCCGTCCCTGCTGTTAGGGCTGGTCCTGGAGAAAGTTTTGGGACAGGATCACAGCAGAGAAGAGCTGTGTGCCTCAGTTTCAGTATGGATCTAGGAGTGGCAGCAAGTTTTATGGGTCCCCCCTCGGCAGCATGGTGGGGAAGTAATAGGGTAGATGTGGTGAAAGGGTGTCTGTATAGAGGAGCCTGATACACTCTCACATGGTCCTCCAAACCCAGGAGACCTAGGAAAGCCAAGAATGCTTTCTGGAGAGACCAAGTGATGGGCGAAGGCCATTGATAGAGAGTTGGACCTAAGGGATTTTATAATCAGGAGTAAATGGGATCCATGACCTGAGGCTAGGGGGAAAGAGGATATCTTAGGGGATGCCATCAAAGACAGACAAGGAGCACCAGGGAATGAGTCCTTCCCTGATGCCTCAGAATTGCCTGGATTAGACTTAACCATGGGCAGAGACAGGGTACGTTAGATATCAGGGTAATAGGACATAAAAATAGAAATTAAGTCAGTTGCAGAAAAATGAAACACATTTTAAAAACTCGCACTTGTGGCCTCAGAGTCTTACCTGCTACACATATTTTTCATGGGGGCAAATATTTGAGCTTAGATAGCCCTTGGAGCTCATCAAACACTTGAGAAACATGTGACTTAAGAAAAAACACTCGTCCGTTCTTTTAAGAGTTTTTATATTTCATTAATAGTTGAACTGGTGTCTGGCTCCTAAGATACTTTGATAAACATCTCAGAAGTGGACACAAGGTGTTCACATTCTTAGAGAAGTGATTTTTCAGATTTGGCATACCTTAGCAGTGGAACCCTCTCTTCAAACAAAATATGAAGAACCTTAAATAGCCAAGAGAGGGGTGTTCTGGGAGATCATTCTCCTCCTCCCTCACTGTCCTCTTTAACCCCCTGATATGGCCCTGGAAATCCCTGTAACCTTGACTCATGCACAAGCTGGAAAAGCACCACTTGTTCAGACTGCTCCCATCCTGATGGCTTCAAAGATAAGCAATGAAATGGTGACATCACCCTTAGCCACTGGTCCTCAGTCGCCATGTCTGTAAAGTGATCAGGATGAAATGGCTCAATGGTGTGGGAGTCATGAGAATCTCCTGAGTGGCTTCAAGGATATCTATGCCTGCTTTCCTTGCCTTCACTGAGATTCATCTGGAGTGGGGCCCAGGAATCTGCATTTTTAACCACTCCCTTCTGCTCCCCACAATTCTAACATGCAGCCACCATGAGAACTGTAGAGGAAGGTGCTCATTGAGGACTGCTATTAACAATAAAACTCCATAAGTAAGAATTTGGAGAAAAAAGACATCACATTTTAACCAAATCTTTAAGTGATTGTAATAATTTGCTGGTTTACCTTAATTTGACGATCTAATTGGAACAAACTCGAGAGGGTAGGAGAGTCCTTTGAGGACTCATAGGAAGTAGAAATCATACATTTTCAATTTCAGTGGTGTTAACTCAGACAGTGAAGCAGAACAAATACTATTCTCCGAAGAAAGGAAGAATTTCTCTCCAGTAAAAAGTCCTTGAAATAATTATTTGTCCTTGACTCTTTGGAAAAGCATGGCTCATTGCCAGCTGGGTATAGAAGAAGGATGATTTTATTCATGTGAATGTCAATATTGCCTTCAGGAGGTAGGAATGTTAAAAACAGTGTTTGAAAATTTTGGAGCCTCGTTACCTCATAATTAAATTAAAGCTCAGCTACAATCTTGCCTTCTCTGAGAAGAGTATTATTCTATTTTTGTTAAATATTTAAAAATTAACCTATAAGGAAATGAAAATCATCATTTTAATCTTACCTCATATTTGTTTAATAATCTCAAATGATTAATTTTCTAATTAAGGAAATGGAATTGATTTTGGAAAATTATCATGTAGTATTCATGGTTGAAGTGTTCAATATTTCATATGACATTTAGCCCAGTTTAATAAAAATTCTTCTGCAGTTTTCTAAAAGAGCATTCACAAAATGTGTCTTATTGCTGCTGTAAGAGGTTAATAGAGGTCTCAAACACACAAAACATTTCTGTATTGAAAGACATCTGGGAAACTCAACATATATATATATATATATATATATATATATATATATATATATATGTTTGTGTTTGAATTTCAATATGTTAATTAAAATTCTTAGAAATTTCCTTTATAATAGGTGTTTTTTTAAAAAAAAACTTTTTACCTCAAGATTTTTTATAGACATAGAATAAAAGGCAAAGACAGATCTTTTTTTTAAAGTTGTTATTCCCAGTCCCATCTCTATTTACTCAAAGACCACAACAAATGGGAACCCATGTCTTCTGCTTCTTGGTTCTCCAAATAGAGATGTTGACAGATTATATGGGCATTCTAAGCAGCTTTTTGGGATGCTTAAGCAGATCAAGGTCTGAATAATGAGGTTCCTCTCAGAATTCTGACTCGGAAGCAGATGAAAAGATACAATTTTGGGGTGAGTTATTGATTTTTATCCCTTCATCAGGGTGAATTTTGACATGTGAGGTAGTAGGTGCATTGTCCAATATGATAGTCCTTAGGCCGAGGCTATTTAAATTTAAATGTAATTAATTAAGATGAAATAAAAACTAAAATTCAGATGCACAGATGCACAGGCCACATTTCAAGTGCTCAATAGCCACAAGCGAACCTTTCCATCATTGCAGAAAGTTCTATTGGAAACACAAAGAGAGAATGTTGGTCCCAGCCATTGAACCCTAACTCAAGATAAGAGTTTTCTGTACTTTCTGTTGGTCTGGGGCCTTCCCCAATCCATCTACATTAAGCTCCAGCATCTTGACATTTGGTGTTTGTTTTATATTTCACACGATTTTGTCTCTAGGCACTATTTTAGTCCCTACCTTAGTGTTCAGATGTCTATTTTATTTTTATGACTGATGGTTAGCTGGGCTCTGTTGGTTCTTCCTCTTCACATGGTATTGACTAGGATCTCTTGTGAGAGTTTCATGTGACCTGGAAAGTTCAAGATGGCTTCACCTACATTCTGGGCACTTTAGCTGCCATGACTGGAATGGCTGGGAGTTGGCTGGGTCTTTCTCTGTCTTATATTATAGTTCAACTCTTGTTTCACCCCATAAACAAGTGAAAGCAGAAGCTGCCATACCTCTTAAGGAATGGGCCTAGAATTGGCCCAACATGGCTTCCATTACATTCTATAGGTTACAGCAAGTCACAAAACCAACTAGAGTCAAGGGGAGGGAATATAGTCTTCACTGCTTGATGGGAGGAACAATGATCTTTGCAATCTATTATACTACATAACCCTTTTTTGGTCATCACACAAGATAGTTCTTAAGGATAAATGTATAACATAACTGTATAATGAATAGCAACACATAAACTTTTACAGTTTTTTCATGTAGTAATATGTACTCATAAATAATATTTCCATAGCATCTAGGAACCAGAGCTTGTAGAATCATAAACTGAGATGCTTAAAAGAAATTCCTAGACAGGCAGTTCATAAGTAAAAGAAATACTTAATACTAAAACTCATTCATAATTTAAGGATGCAATTAAAAAACAAGATATCATGTTCTACAAATTATATTTTCCATATTTAGAACATTAATGACTTCCAGGATGAGAATGTGTGTGTATGGACAGGGGGTGGGATTCAAGATAATATAAACTCGTGGAAATGTACACTTAAACAACTTTTTAGAGGGTATTTTGACAATATTTATCAAAATTTAAAAGGCATATCATTTAAGTCAGCATTTCCACTTATAGGAATTTACCCTCATTCCATTAAATCCTTAATCAAATCTCTCTTTTAGCACACTCCATACATTTAATTATCTTTTGTCTCTTGGGGAAAAGGAAAAATATCAAATTGTGAGATAACAGTTTTTCATAAGTAAGTCATATTAGAATCAGCATGCTCGTTTTTTAGAAAGAACCATTTCATATTATTGCCACAAATTGAACACATAATGATTCTAGAGTTTATGGGAAAAAATCTCTGTTAAAGAAACTGATCCAGCATGCTGTTTAATTAGCATGAAGGATCTGGGACACCCCATTGATTTCTACCTTAAGGAAGGTAATTAAAAAAACCAGACTTGCTCTTTGAAGATGTCACTCACCTGTAGGCAAAATCCTCCATGATCATCTTGATAAAACATGGTGAGTCCAGACAGCTCAGATATTTGAAACAATTTTGCTCACCAGTAGCAGACTGAAACCAATGTGGTAATATCTGAATATTGAATAATGTTGCTTTGAGTAGAGAATAAAGATGCTGTATAACTCTTTAACTAGCGTCTAGATCTCTCAGGGCCCTGAAATGTATGCCCCATTATTTATTATAACCAAATTTAAGACTTGCTTAGAGAGTGATCCTTGATTTTTAAGCACCTAATTCAGTTTGACAGATAAACTCACATAAATATGCAAAGATTTCCATACAGGATTGACGGTTGCAGTATTGTTTGCAATAAAAAATAAAAAAGGAAACAACCCTAGTAGGGATTGGTTATCTGGATGATGTACAGCCATACAATGGAAGGCCAATGTATGTGCTTGTATAAAAAAGATGTGTAAAATATGTTAAGTGAAAAAAGAAAGGTGCAGAACATTATGCAAAATATGTATTTGTCTAAGTAAAAAAAATGTGTGTGTGTGTGTGCGCGTGCATGTGTCTGTGTTTGAACACAGACAGAAGTTTTCTGAAAAGAACTTTGTAAGAAATTTAACCAGACGGTAAGAGGGGAGAGGGGTGGTAGATGAGGGTAAAGGAGATCAAATATATGATGATGGAAAGAGAACTGACTCTGGGTGGTGAACACACAATGTGATATATAGGTGATGTATTACAGAACTGTACACCTGAAATCTATATACCTTTACTAACAATTGTCACCCCAATAAACTTTAATAAAAAAAAAATGTTTTACCAGCTATCTAGGCATCCCTTAGCTCAGTCATGTTAACACAAAAAATTAACTATTACATGAGTTTGAATCCACTCTTAAAATATTCCCATTCATCCACAGCTGTAGATACTGGATTATTTTTCCCCCAATATTTGTTGTCTCATGTATAGAAATAGACATAAAATATATCCTCTATTAGTGGTTTAAAAAATGGAATCTTTGTTTATGTTTGACTTAGGCTTCTGATAAAATACCAGGCCATCTTTCCATGTGAAGCCAAGCAGCTTGATGTATCATGTGTATCTTTGTGAGTAGGAAGAGGTATTTAGTATAAAAATCTTAAAGGAAATAGATTTCTCAGTCTTCCCAATTTACTCTATGAGCAAATTCTACAAAATGTTATAAAATTTAACCCATAAACTCTTTAGTCATAAAATCTCTGGTAGATATCATCACATGCACCAAATTTAATGATTCTATAATATTATCCAATACACAGCCTATGTTCAAATGTTCCTGATGTCTTAAAATATATTTTTGAATCAGAATCCAAATATTTGTATATTATATTTGGCTATATGTTTCTTAAATATATAACCCAAAACTTACAGACCTAAAAAGAGGAATATCCAAGTCCACAGGATAGTGATGAAGCAAGCAGTAAAAATCTGTCCTTGTACACTGTTGGTGGAAATGTAAATTGGTACAGCCATTATGGAAAAGAGTTCCTCAAAAAATAAAAAAATAAAACTACCATATGATCCAGCAGCCCCACTTCTGGGTACATATTTAAGGGAAACAAAATCAATTCCTGGAAGAGATATCTGCACTCCCATGTTCATTGCAGCATTATTTACAATAGCAAGATATGGAAACAACCTAAGTGTCCATCAATGGATGAATGGATAAAGACAATGTAGTGTATATGTACCGTGGAATATTATTCAGCCATAAAAAGGAAGCAAATCCTGCCACTTGTGACAACATGGATGAACCCAGAAGGTATTGTGGGAGGTAAAATAAGCCATATAAGAGAAAGACAAATACTACCTACTATCATTTATATATGGAATGCCAAAAAATCGAGCTCATGGAAACAGTAGAATGGTGGTTGCCAGGGGCTGAGGGATGGGGAAATGTAGAGATATTTCCATTATAAGACGAATAAATTCTGTGGATCTAATATACAATATGGGGAGTATAACTAACAATTCTGTACTGTATACTTGAAATTTGCTAAGAGAGTAGATCTTAAACGTTCTCACAAAAAAAAGGAAGAAAATAGAAAGAAAAGAAACAAATCACTAACAAAGATGATTTGAATAATAGGATTAAGACTTGATCTAAATGACATACACAGAACACTCCAACCAACAGTGATAGAATTCACATATTTTCAAGCGTACATGGAACAAACCTTAAGTTATCACATGCTGGGCCATAAAGTAAGTCTCTACAAATTTGACAGGATTGAAAACATAGAGAATATGCTCTTTTATAATGATAGGATTAAACTAGAAATTGATAAAAAAATAGAAAATACCCCAAATTTTTGGAAATTAAGCAAATACATTTGCATAACTTATAATTTAAAGAAGTCATACTGGAAGCATCTGAAATATAATAACATGGGGAAATACTTCAATAAACTATGGGGGGGATTTCTTACACTGGAAACAAAAAGCACTGATCACAACGGAAGCATTGAGAAATGCTTAAAATTAGAAGTGAAAACAGTAGTTTCTTTTGAGAGGAAGGTAGAGTTAGTGACTTGGGAGGAATACAAAGGAGGGGGGGCTGGTAATGTTCTATTTCTTGATTTGGATAGCATTTACATGAGTACATTCACTTTGTTAATTCATCAAGCCACACATTTATAATTTGTTCTCTTTTCTGTATGCATATGAAAGTTTAGAAAAAAATTGCAAGATATGATATCTATAAATAAATCTAACAAAAATTTGCAATTCTTTTAAAGAGAGAAAATTAAAACTAAAACTAAATAAAAGATGTAGAGAAGATTTAAAGACCTGCACTATATTAATAGATTGACAGATTCAATAATGTGGAGATGGCAAAGATATTGAGAGGCTAATCTAAAAATTTTATGTGGAGTAGCAATGACCTAAAATGAGCCCAGATACTATTTTATCACTTATTTTTTTTATTGTGGAAAAATACATATAACATAAAACTTACATTTTAACCATTTTAAACTGTACCTTTAGATAGTGGCATTTAGTACATTCATAACGTTCAATAATCGTCATCATTATCTATTCCAGAATATTTTTATCACCCCCCCAAAATAAAATCCCAAACCCATTAGGTAAGTTAATCCCCATTCTCCTTTATCCCCAGCTCCTGACAACCAGTAATCTGTTTTCTGTGTCTATGAATTTGTCGATTCTGGATATATCATATAAACGAAATCATACAGTGTGTGGCCTTTGTGTCTGGTTATTTTGGTTAGCATAATGATTTTAAAGTTCAGCCACATTGTAGAATATATCAGGACTTTATGATTTCTTATGGCTAAATAATATTCTATTGTATGGATATGCCACATTTGTTCGTCTATTCATCAGTTTCTAGTTTGTTTCTACCTTTTGGCTATTGTGAGTAGTGCTGCTATAAACATTTTTGTAAAAATTTTCATTGGAACACCTGTTTTCACTTCATTTGGGTATATTCTCCATAGAAGTAGAGTAATATGGTAATTGTTGAATTGTGTGGAATTCTGTGTTTAACTTATTAAAGAACTACCAAACTATTTTCCACAATGGCTACACCATTTTGCATTCCCACTGGCAATGTATGTGACCTCCAATGTCTATACATCCTCACCAACACTGATTTTTGGTTTGTTTTTGTTTTTAAATTATAGCCATCCTAGTGGGTATGAAGAAATATCTCATTGTGATTTTGATTTACATTTCCCTAGTGACTAGTGATATCAAGCATCTTTTCATGTGCTTGTTGACCACTTGTAGACATTGTTTGGAGAATGTCTTTTTATAAAAATCCTTTGCCCATTTTTAAAAATTGGGTTGGTTTTCATTATATTTTTGAATTATAAGAGCTTCTTATATGTTCTAGATGCTAAACCCTTACCAGAGATACGACTTTCAAATATTTTCTCCTGTTCTGTAAGTTGGATTTTTATTCTCTTGATAGTTTCCCTAAATGCACAAAAGTTTTTAATTTTAATAAAGGCTAATTTATCTATTGTTTTTCTTTTGTTGCTTGTGCTTTTGATGCCATCGCTAAGAAACCATTGCCAAATCATAGGTTATAAAGACCCTCTTCTAGTTTCCTAGGGCTGCCATAACAAATGTCCCAAACAGGACAACTTAAAACAACAGAAATTTACTGTCTCACAGCCCTGGAAGCTAGAAACCCAAAGGTGTCAGCAGAGCCATACTCTCTTTGACAGCTCTTGGGGAGAATCCTTCCTTGCCTCTTGCAGCTTCTGGTGTTTGCTGACAATTCTTGGCATGCTTTGGCTTGTAGCTGCATCACATAGGTGACTTCTTCTTGGATGTCTTCACATCATCTTCCTTCTGTGCATGTTGGTCTTTGTGCCCACATTTTCCCTTTTTATAAGGACACCAGTCATGTTGGATGAAGGCCTACCCTTAGGATTTCAACATAATTTTGGGGGGGACACAATACAATCCATAACAACCTCTTGTTTGCCTCTACTGATATCCTAATCCCAGGTAGCAGAAAGTAATTTATCTGCCTGTACATTTTTTTGAAAAATCTCTCTATGTACCATCTTTGTTGCCCTGAGAGATTTCCAGTTACACAAAATAAAGGCACACTCTTTGCATTAGTCCTCCAGGGAGTGACCAGACAGGTGAAAAAAGACAACTACAATTCTTTGAGAACAAGCTTAGCTCTGCTCCCTCCATAGGCTGCTGTCTCATCATTGAGCTGGAAAGAGGGGAATGGGGCAAAGGTGGATTAAAATGCCTCAGAGAATTCCTGCCAGGTTTCAGTTGCCCTGTTCTTAAGTATTTGCTTGGCTGCTTTCCAGAGTTCTGACAAAGTTGATTCTGACAGTTTTTGTCAGTTTTTCAGTGTTTCTGTTGAGAGACAGGCCCTTGGAGTTCCTTACTGTGCCATTTTTCCTGCCATTCCTCAAACATTTTTAAGAAATAGAATAACATAGGGTCTTGCCATAACAGTTATTAAGAGTTATTATAAAACTAGAGTCATGAGAGAGTGTGGTTTTGTTTTAGGGTTATTCAAATTGATCAACAGAAAAGAAGAGAAAGCACTAACGTACGCTCCAATTATATTGTTAGTGGCCCATTTTTTAGTTTGATTGATAGGTATCTGTTCTTACATATAGCTTTTTGACTGTGTCAAATATTGTAAAATGAAACATGTTTGTTTACATTCTAACTATTTGGAAACTGAGAAATATATTTCTGGATAACCATTGGATTAAGGATGAACTCAAAATAAATTATGAACTGTCTAGAAAGTAATATAGCTTTTTGACTGTGTCAAATATTGTATAATGAAACATGTTTACATTCTAACTATTTGGAAACTGAGAAATATATTTCTAGATAACCATTGGATTAAGGATGAACTCAAAATAAATTATGAACTGTCTAGAAAGTAAAACAAGAATATCACTTTGCATCAAAACCTGAGTCTGCTGCAAAAACTACACTAAGAAGTGAAAGAAAGTATTAGCCTTAAATGCTTTCCTTATTGAAGAAGAAATAACAAATGAACGAAAAAGGAGTGAATTCATAGCACACATCTTAAGAACACTGAAAAAGACCAACAATATAAACCAAAAGATGAAATTTTAAAATAAGAAAAAGTTAGTAAAGTATAAAGCCAAAAGAATGTAAAGATAAATAAAGCTTTCAAAATGGAAAAGATCAATAAAATTAAACTCCTCTTAAGTCTGGTGAAGGAAAAATAGAGTAAAAAATACCGATTTTGCTCAATTCTAAGAAGGAAGCAAACAGGATTCTGTGATGAAAAAAAAACTTAGGAGAACTAATAAAGATAGCAGATGGGGGAACTTTTCCTAATGTAAGAATGAGAAGGAACTAGTCTAGGTCTAGGACATTTTGGGGAGGTGATAGGAAGATTTCGAGGATGTTCTTGAAGTCAGCAAGTATAGTGTGTTCAAAAAATTCAGTTTCCGTGTCTAGGACTCAGCAAAGAAGGCTCATATGAGGTAGAACAATGCCTGAGTGAATCAATGATGTCACAGAATCTGTCTTTCTTTCCAAAGAGCCACAAGTTGGCAACAAGAGGAAAAATAAGAAATATATCTGATTATTAAGATACACACTCTTAAAATATATTATATGCAGAGGCAAATTGGATAATCAAGGCCTGGATAATATCTGAGCACAATTCCAAATCCAATCTCCAAAGGGAGATTTTTTTTTTTTTTTTTTTCCTCTCTCATGTATTTTTTAACTCAGGGAATTCTATTTGCTTTGCTCATTTCATCATGTAACTTAACACATGGGTTAGTCACTTCCTGTGTGGCCAATCTACTATGTAAATAAATTGGGTCCCCAGAAACAAGGAAGTATATGAATAATCTCTGTGAAGCTCTTACTCATCATGCATTAGTGATTTGAATACTAATTAGTTTTTGTCAAGTAGGAGGGGAAGCAGGAGTGAAATGGTGGCTGATTGTCATTACCTGATAGTAATGAACATATCACAATATTATTGTAAAAAATAATATCCTACTGTCCTTTCACCCTGTTAAAGAAATGAATCTTTACCTTACTTTACATGGAAAGATTTGGAGCAGATAGGGACAATTAATAAAATATGGTTTCAAAAAGAATAAAAGTTATGAAACCTATACTTCAACTTCTAATATGAGGTCTGACAATTAAGTTCGCAAGCTTGTCACCATGCGATTACACTGGCAGCACTGTACAAACAGCTCGGTAAGGTTTCATAATCTTGGTGTATCAGTGTCTCACAGCTGTGTTTGTATCAATGTGTGGCAGTGTTTTGCTGAGTGGCGTTCATTATTGTTGTTGCATGTTTTTGTGTGCAATCGCGAGAATGTCTGAGCTTGAATTAGAGCAGCAAACAAATATTAAATTCTTGTTAAAATTGGCAAGAGTAGAAGTGAAATCAGGGACATGTTAGTCCAGTTTATAGGGATAATGCCATGAAGAAAACGGCAGTGTACAAATGGATTCAATGTTTTTCTGAGGGGAGAGAATGCATCACTGACGAAGACAGGTCAAGATGGCCAATAATGAGCAGAACTTATGAAAACGTTGCAAAAATTGGTCGAATTGTGTGTCAAAATCATCGGCTGACTGTGTGAAGCATAGCAGACCAAGTAAACATCGATAGAGAAACATCTTAATTGAAAATCTCGGTAGGAGAAAGGTGTGTGCAAAAATGGTCCTGAAGGAGCTCACCAACAAACAAAAGCAAAGGAGAGTCGAAATTTGCCAAGACCTTTTGGGGATGCAAGATGATGTTTTGGGCCGTGTTATCACTGGTGATGAAACATTGGTGTACAACCCTGAAACAAAGTGTCCAAGTGCACGGTGGAAGTCAGCCAATTTTCCAGGGACAAAAAAGTTCCGTCAGTCCAAATCGAGAGTCAAAAAGATGTTGCTAACATTTTTTTTGGTACCAGAAGGATTATTCACTATGAATTTGTACCAACTGGACAAACAGTTAGCCAAGTTTACTATTTGGAAGTGCTGAAAAGGCTGCGTGAAAAAGTTAGATGACTTGAATTTTTGCCAGCAATTCATGGCTCTTGCATCATGACAATGCACCAGGTCACATGGCACTGTTTGTGAGGGAGTTTTTTGCCAGTCAACAAACAACTGTATTGGAAAACCTCCCTACTCACCTGATCTGGCCCCCAATAACATCTTTCTTTACCCAAAGAGAAAGAAAATATTGAAAGGGAGACATTTTGATGACATTTATGACATCAAGTATAATACGACGACAGCTCTGATGGCCATTCCAGAAAAAGAGTTCCAAAATTGCTTTGAAGGATGGTCTAGGTGCTGGCGTCAGTGCAGAGATTCCCAAGGGGAGTACTTCGAAGGTAACTAAAGTAATATTCAGCGATGAGGTATGTAGCACTTTTTCTACGATGAATTCTCCAACTTAATTGTTAGACCTCGTATCTCTCCTAATCATCAGACCCCACATACAAGGACTTATTAAATAGATTCAGCTGTATATTTTCAAATTTGAAAAAGTTAAAGTCATTCATAGTGTGTTCTTTACACAGTAGAATCAATTAAAAATATATATAACTAGAATAATGCCAACTGCTTGATAATTAAACACTTTAACACCAATTAATTTGACAGTTTGGGTGAAATAGATAAATTCCTAGAAAAATATAACTTTTCAAAACTGTCAGAAGTGGAAAGTCTGAATAACTCAATATCTATTAAAGATATTTAATGCATTATTTTAAAATCTCCCCCAAAGTAAACTCTAGGCTCACATGGTTTCACTGGTAAATTCCTGAAAAAATTTAAGGAAAACAAAAAATAACATGAATCTTGCACAAACTCTTCCAGAAAACAGACAATGAGACAACTTTTTCTGATGCAACTTTTATGAGATCAGTATAACCACAATTCCAAAACTTAACAAGAACATTAAAAGTAAGAGAATTATAGACCAATCTTTCATGAACATAGATGTAAACATCTTTAACAAAATAATAGATGATTGAATCTCTTGATAAATAAATTGAGCTTATTCTAGGAATGCAAGATTGGCTTAACACATTTAAAAATTAACCCAACCACATTCACATAAAGGAAGGAGAAAGGTTATAAGAACATCTTGATAGATGTAGAGAAACAATTTGACAAAATTTATCTCTCCCTCATTTATTGTATGCTAAAAAAAACTCTTCACAAACTGAGAATAAAAGGCAACTTTCTTAAATAAAAAAATATTACAAAAACACCCCAGCAAACATCATGAACAGTGGTGAAATATTAAAATCTTTCCTTCTAAGATTGGAAATGAGACAAGGATCCCAGCTACTTATAGTCAATGTTTTACTGGGGTCCTAGTCATCGCAATATATTTTTAAAAAAGGTATTAGGACTTGAACGGAAGAAAAGAAGCCATCGTTGTTTGTAGATAGCATGATTATATGCCAACAAAATCCAAAAGAATCTATAAACTATTTGAACTAATAATTGAAACTGCAATGTTGCTAGATACAACGTCATTATTTAAAAATCATTTGTATTTCTATATATCATTCACAAACAAGTATAAAATTATAATTTAAAACATACTGTTTACAATAGTATTAAAATATAAACTACATAGGAATATTTTCTAACAGAAGATTTTCAATGCTCCAACATTGAAAGCTACCAACATCCTTGAGAGAAACCAAATAGCTAAATAAACTTAGAAATAAACTTTTAATATTTAAAAAGCTCAATATTGTAAAGATGTCATTTCTTCCCAAATTGATCTATAAATTAACACTATCCCAATCAAAATCCTCGCAGGATTTTTTTTTTTTTTTTGAGAAGTTGGCAGGCTGATTCTAAAATTCATATGAAAATAAAAAGGGTCAAGGATATCTATAGGAATTGAAAAGGAAGAACAAAGCTGCAAGATTCATTCCACCTGAGAACAAAACCGATGATAAAGCTATAGTAATGAAGACTTTCTGGGATTGACACAAAGTTATATAAACTAAACAATGAACTAAATTAGAGAGCCTACACATCCATGGTCACCTGATTCATTACAAACGAAACAATGCAATGGGTGAGACCATTATATTTTCAATCAATGTTGCTAGATCAATTGAATACAACTTATGTTTTAGAGAGGAATTAGACTAGAAGGTAGACACTGAAGAACACTACTTATTTTCACCTTTGAATAATAACGACCAAAACAAGCTATCTTTTTTAACTCACCTGATCTTAGCCATGAAATGCCTAGTAAAACACATCTCTTAGCACAGCCTAGGGAATCATTCCTGCACTGCTATGAGGGCCTGGTAATGGAAGGGAATCCTTTTTCCCAATTAGAAAAATTATTTTTATAGCCTATATTTTATTTTCAAGTTCAGTTCTCTGCTGCCTATAGTTATGGCTTTTTCCCCCCTCTCTGTCTCTAATAACAAACATAATTTTCACCTAAAATAGTAGAATAAAATTGCCTATTCCAGGTCCTAGAAAACAGCCCCTATTTTGACAGAACATCAGTTCCATAATTTATTCTTCACATAATTACATAATTCAAACTCATTATCTAACAATTCCCCTCTTTTAGCTGTATCTTTTTCTGTATATTTTATTCCATAGCAACATGCTTCCTAGTTCTCCCACAACCATTTCACTTAGGGGAGCTGTCTCAAAGGTTTCTCTTCACATTATAAACTACCAAGAAAGGAAAGGGCTTGAAACTTTGTGAATAATAGACTCTGAAAACCTTCTAACATAGCAGTCATCCACTGCATATTCAATAATTAGTTTTTGAAAAGGGCCCTTAGAATGCCAGGCAATTATCTAACCACTCGAGGTACAAAGGAATAATGGTCAAGCCCGTAGGTTCTGAATTTTTCTATAAACTCTAGCTACATAATTGACTACATCTCTAAAAATGATGTTTACTTTACCTCTCTATGACTCAAGTTTACTCATTTATGAAATAGGGATACTAGTATCCCTTTCCCCTCGTCTTGTTAAGAAGGTTAAATGGTACATTATGTGAAAATCATTTCAATCCATCCTTGGCACACAGTAGATGTCAGCTGTTATTACCAGAAGAGATGACACTTAATGTTTGCCAAATCACCTATTAACAAACTTCTCCACCACTACCATGGCTGCCTGTCATGTTCTCTCCCCTAACTATCCATCCATGCTAGGAAGGAAATGACAGTCAGTCACTGGACCAGCAACTAGGATTGTGGCACTGTAAAGTCCTTAGTCCATCCCAGTATTTGCCTTTTATGAATGGGGACAGTAAAGCCCAAAGATAACGCTCAGCTTGAATTGAATCTCACAAAGCTAATTAGAGGGGGAAGCTGGTATTAGCCCTTCTGTCTCCACATTCCTAGTCCAGACCCTGGTCTGGAATAACCTCCAAACTGGAAGATTAGCCCATTCGCTCTCATCTGGATTATGTTTGAGATCACCAAGGGGAACAAGTCAGTCACACTCCTAGGAGAGGGGGGGGGGGAATTTGCTATAAAGTGTCTATTTTTAGCCTCTCTATATGGCCTGCTCTCTGCAGACTCACTTGGGCTAACAGACTGCTGTGGGATTTAAGGCTCTCTCTATGGTGTTGCTTGGTGGTTGCTATGCCAACAAAATTTAACAGAAATAGAGTTTCCTAGTAGATTATTCTGAAAGAGGCTTTAAAGCCAGATTATACCTCCAACTCTGAAGCTTAAGTGATGTAAGTGATTAGTACTGGTATACAGTAGGTGCATAATACAAGTTAAAAAACAGAATACATGAGTGCGATTAGTTGCATTGGGAACTGAAGATGTAGCAGCAGAGAACTGATCTGCTACTCAAAGTTAATATTTAAAGTCAGTCTGGTGCAAGTTTACTTATATTGTCTCTGAATTTTCATAATTATCTGACACTCTCTGTGTGAAACGATTTGCCTTATTCCAAAGGACTTCCTCTGATGTTCAGGCCACTTACTAGCTCTGCAACCCAGGGGGCTATGGCTGCACACAGATGCTTGTTGCAGACATGGAAAGGGTAGCAGGAATCTGACCCCGGGCACCCTTGCAGGCCTTTTATGGAGGGAGCTTACTCACACCTGAGAGGGTTGGTGTTCAGTCCTTCTAAGGATGCTTTTTGGCAAATGCAATCATCATACTTAATTAATGTATTTTTTATTTAAACAGTCTCTCTGGTTCAAGAAACCTGAGTTTGAAAGCCCATCCTCTGGCTACAAGGAGTGAATGTTATCAAATAAGCAGAAGATCAAGGGAGCTCATAAATCTCCATTCAGTTTCCAGGTCTTTCAACAAGGATTCTCTGACAACCCTGCCTGATGGGTTCTTTTGTCTCTATTAATCTATTGTCTCTATTAATCATCTGGCCTCTCTCTCCCTCCTTCCCTTCCTCTCTCTGTCCTTCTCTTCCTCCTTTCCTGCCTATTCTTTCATTCTGCCTTCCACTTTCTTTTCCTCTTCCCCTCCCTCCTTCCTTCCACAGCGACAGTGAAAAGAACAGTCTTTTGGAGTCAAAAGTAGATTCAAATCCTTCTGTCTCTGATACTTACTAGTGGTGTGACGTTCAGCGACTTTCATTATATCTTGAGCAGCATATCCTCTTGTGTACAAGGGACTACCAATGTCTGTCTTGGATGGTTAAGGTAATGAAAGTGGTTCTCAAACGTTAGTGGGCATGAGAGTCACCTAGGGAGACAGGAGAAAGTACAGCTTCTCGAGACTCATGCTCATAGAGCCCAATCCATTAGGTTAAAGTTCCAGGCACCTGCAATTTAACAAGGTTCCAGACTTCAAGGGTCCTACTTTGAGAAACAGTGTATATGCTTGTAAATGCTTAGTAGAATGAGACATGTGGTAAACACACAAAAGGCAGAAGTTATGATCATTATTCATTCAGTAAACATTTACTGAACATCTACTATATACCAGGCATGATACCAGGCTCTGTAGATATGTCTCACTTAACTTTTACTATGAATTTAATTTGCCCTGTATGTATGCCTTGTCCCATCCCACTAACTGTAAGTTCCTGGAGGGCAGAATAAAGCAGCATAATGTGTTATAGGAGAACATAAATGCTAGAAGACATGAATTCTAATCCTCATTCTATTCTTTTTTAGCTATATGACTTTAGGCAAGTCATTTATCTCTCTGAACTTTATTTTCTTAATCATAAATTGGAAAGGCAATGAATATAGTGGTTAAAAGTCTAAAAGTTTGAATTCCTGGTTCTAATGCTTTCTAAGTGTGTGATCTCAGGAAACTAACTTACTTTCTTTAAGCCTCAGCTTCCTCTTACATAGAAAGGGGATTCATTTGTTGAACATTCATTCCTTCAACAAATATTTATTAAGCACTTTCTATGTGACCAATACTGTATTAGATACTAAGAATGTATTGGGGAGTAAGACAGACTCATGTAGTTTACAATTTAACAGTGGGTACAAACATAAAATAGGTAACTACACAAATAACCAATTCATTATGATACATTCTGTTGCGATAAATATAACTAGCTAACCTAGCCTGGGAGTATCAGGGAAGATCTCCTGGGAGAGGGGATACTGAAGCTGAGCCCTGAGGGATGAGTAGGCATAACCTGGAAAAGAAGGACCTGAGATGGGAAAAAGCTGGACTCTTTTGAAGAAGTAAAGGGATACCCGTGTGGCTGAAACTGACTGTACTAGGTCCAGCCCCACCTCACAGGTGTTGAAAGGATGAAATGAGATTATAAAGTGCTTAGCACAGGGCCCAGCACAGAGAAACATACTGATCGTGGAGATAACACACCTTCGGGTTTGTTGTAGACAATGTATGAAGTACTGCGTAAACCAGAGGTTCTCAAACTAGCATTTATCAATATCACCTGGAGGGCTTTTTAAACCACAGATTGCTGGGTTCCACCTCCAGAATTTCTGGTTCAGTAGATCGGGCTTGAGGTAGAGAATCTGTAATTCTAGTCTAACAAATTACTAGGTAATGGTCATGCTGCTGGGGGTGGGGTGGAAGTGAGGGTGCATTTGAGAACAACTAGTGTAAACCTTAAGGTCCTAAATGCCTGTCAATCAAAGTTGAATCTCCCACAATGCTCAGCTCTAGACCATGCACAGAACAACCTCTCCATAATTATTTAATAATATTCTTTATACTTTTAGGGTGAGAAAAGGCCCTCGGAAATTCCCAATCCTTTCATTTATACAGGAGAGAAACTCAAGGAAAGGAGAAGGCAAGGACACTGTCTTAGAAATAGGAGGAGCCTGAACTCTAGAGGTTTACCTCTCAAGAGCACAGTTTTGGTGTATAGGTGTGTAGGCCCTCTCTTATGTTAATAATATTAGTAATGGAAATGAAAATGATAGCTGATATTATCAGTGCATGTCTGGGTCAGAGAGGGCTTTACCCTCATCACCTCATTTGACCCTCACCACCAAATTATGAGGTAGGTCCTGGTTATATCCATTTCATAAATGAGGAATCCAAGGCACAGAAAAGTCTGGAAACGTGATGCAGATTTGAATCCTAGAACTAGGATTTGAATCAAGGCTGACTCTAGAGCTTGGACTCTTAATTACATTGATGTGATGACTCATTTGTCCAAAAAAGGGGGGGGGGGATGAGTGTTGAAACGAGTGATAGTAAGCTCTGAGAACAGACATCCTGAGGAGTCCAGAAGATGCATTTAAGAAACTGTCTATAGATGAACAATCTCTCCTTTTGACAAGAAAACCCAACAACGTTTATCCCGGTTTCATATTTCAAGAGTTAGACTAGGAATATCCCCAGATTTTTTTTTTTTTTTTTTTAAGTTGAGTCATTAGGATCCTTCAGAAGGAAAGAAAACTCTTTTTAGGTTGACAAAAACCTAAAAAGGGAAGGAAGGGGCCTGTTCCTTAGAGATGGGGGTGTGGGTGGGGGGACCTCATTGCTTTATTTATTCACAACCCATATACTTTACTAGATTTAGTTCTGCCGGTTAATTTAGCACCAGGACACTCGACTAGGAAGGCTAGACGAGACTTTCTAGGTTATTTTATGACATCTCCTGGTTGCTTAGGATGAAGAGGTCCTAATATAAATACCCGGACCTCCCTGTCGGCAGATTTTTAAAGAAGATGCCCAGCCATGCTTCATTCTCATCCACACTCTCCCGCTCCCCAATAACTGTAAAGTACAAAAAAGCTTGCCGGGGCCTGCAGAAGGCGCAGCGCCTCCAAGGCTGGCACGCTTTGCCCCTTCCCTCGCCCAGGGAGCGATCCCAGCATCTCTCCCCGTGTGTCGGTGGAATCCTGAGCCCCAACCCGCTCCACAGCTTAGGGAGGAAAGACGGAGCTCTTGGCACCTGGCAGACAGGGGGGTGTCATCCGAGGGACCACAGCACTCCAGGACCCCAGAGCCCCAAGGCGTTCGCCCTCCGGACACCCGGGGTCCCCAACAGCCAAGCGCACCACCCCCGCCGGCCCGCGCCACGCTCCGCCCTGGACGCCGCTCGTCCCGGCGCCGGGGTGCGCGCGGGTGGGAGCGGGCCTGGCTCAGCCTGATTTACGGCTCTGCTGAAAACCGCTCCGCTCCCGCAGCAGTAGCACCAACGGTGGTGGCAGCAGCAGCAGCAGCAGCAGCAGCGGAGCCTGCAGCTACAGCAACAAGTCGAGTAAGTGGCGGCCGCGGGGCTTCGGCGCCTGCGGCCCGGCCCAGGGGGCGCGGCGGAAGGGGCCAGTAGGGGCTGGTCAGGAGTTCCCGTCCCCTCACCCCCGCGGGCAGTTGGGCTTCCCGGCCCCTACCTGCAGGAACTCGTGTGAGCACGTACCGGCTCTGGGGCTGGCACGCTGCGGGGCGGGGACGGGGAGAGCCGGGAGCCCCACGCAGGAGGGTCTTTGCCAACCTGCCTTGCTCAGGCAGAGGATATTAGGGCTGTTTCCGCCAACCCTGTGGATTGGGGTTTCTGCTGGGCCCTTGAAAGCTTGCGTGCTCCCGGAGTGCGTGATTACCCATTTCCCCATACAGAACGCCTCCCCTTTCCCACTGGCCCTGCAAGGGTTTCCCCTTCCTTCACCTCTCGTCTGCATTTTTGATCAGGGTTTGTATCCCATCCCAGAAAACCGGTGGTTAAACAGCCTGGTGTAGCACAGGAAGAGATTCCCCCTCTGGGGGCCAGAGGCTTTTATTATTAACCTGGAAGCTTGCCTAATTGTCTGGGGACCACTTGCACCTCTGCTTTTGAAGAGGTTGAGGGCCCAGTAATAACACTTTTCAGCCTAGACCCTTAGCTAAGCTCCCTCTTTTGGGGGCCCAACGCTTCTTACATTTAAGTAGAAACCATTCCTGGAAGAAATGGATACGCGCTGCTTGCAGAATTGGGTTGCTAGCAGTCATCTGTTGCTAAGGCTAAGATGAATTCCTACAAGGAAACAATAACTTTATGTTATTAAAAGAGTCATGCTGATACCTACCTGGTCAAACATTGGCCATTTCTAGAGGTTGTCATTAATGCCTAGAGGTTGGTCCTTAAAACAGGACCACAGACAAGACAAATCCATCCAGAGCACTCTTATGTTAATAAAGTCTTGGCCATGGCCCACTAAGGTCAAATAATATTTGACACATTGGGTTCCCAAATTTTAGTAAATCTGGAGTATGGTGGCTATTGCTGTTACAATAATACTTTGATTTATGTTATTACAGCAATCATGAGAGGACAAAATTAAGGGCAAAAATTGCAGGTTGAAAACTTTTCAGCTGATTGCTTAGATGCCACTGCACCTAGTTTGAGTAACATCTTTCCCATTCTTGAGTAAAGAGAGCTGAGCTTGCTCTCCTCGGGTCAGTTCTGATAAGTCACGCTCAGTTTTCCTCATGTTTTGTATTCATGCTTATCAGGTTATCAGTAAAACAGGGCACAGTTTTGCAGTTAATATACTAAATTCAGGAGGGCAGGAAACCAGAATCTGCTTCTGGATCTGCCATTTTCCATCTGGCCTTCAGTTAATTACTTTACCTCCTTGCTCCAGTATTCTCACCTGTGAAAACTAATATTACCCATCTTTTTTATTCTAGGCAGGAGTTGGCAAACTTTTTCTGTGAAGGCCAAATAGCAAGTATTTTTGGCTTTGCAGGCCGTAGAGTCTCTGTCTTAACTATTCACCTCTGCCTTTTAGTGCAAAAAGAGCAGTAGACAATGGGGACATGGATGGATGAGGCTGGATTTGGCCCAGGGTTTGTAGGTTTTAATTTTCACGTAAGATTCATGCAAACGTCATTTGAAACCAAAAAGCCTCTGCCCTCATGGAGATGAGCAACAACAGTCATTTCAGTAGCATTTTAAAACAGACATGTAAACTATCTGTTTTTCACCCCCTGCCCAGGACTTTTAGAGTAATGCAACAGAAGGCTTTTGAGGACAGCAGATACCCCTGGCAGGAATCCTTTGAGAATGTTGCTGTGTGCCTGCCATTCCGCTGCCCGAGGTGTGGAGACCATACGAGATTTAGAAGCCTGTCGTCGTTGAGGGCCCATCTGGAATTCAGTCACAGCTACCAGGAGAGAACCCTCTTGACAAAATGCAGCCTCTTTCCATCCCTCAAAGACACAGACCTAGTTACTTCCTCAGAACCTCTGAAACAGGGAAAATTGCAGAGCTGTGGCAATGTGGTGAAGCAGAAACCAAGCTATGTTAACTTATATAGCATTTCGCACGAACACTCCAAGGACAGGAAGCCATTCGAGGTGGTGGCAGAGAGACCTGTGTCCTACGTGCAGACCTACACTGCCGTGGACCTCCGAACAGACTCGCTGGATGGGCCGCGATCGAGTCCTGGACTTCCCACCTCAGACACCAAAGCTGCTTTCGAGGCCCATGTCAGAGAAAAATTCAATCGGATGGTCGAGGCTGTGGATAGGACCATCGAAAAGAGAATCGATAAACTCACCAAAGAGTTGGCCCAGAAAACTGCCGAACTGTTGGAAGTTCGGGCAGCTTTTGTCCAGCTGACTCAGAAAAAGCAGGAAGTTCAGAGACGAGAGCGGGCCCTGAATAGACAGGTGGACGTGGCCGTGGAGATGATCGCTGGGCTGAGGCAGCGCCTGACAGAATCCGAGGAGGAGCTTCTCAGGAAAGAAGAGTAAGTGGCTCTGAAACGGGATGCTAACCCGATTTCTTTAGGCTCCTTCCCCCTGAGTTACAAGCAAATGTTAAGAAAGGTTTGGTTTTGTATTACTTGCAGGTACCTTGGCTGTATTTCTCATTGATATAGTTGAATGTGGGAGGCACAAGGCTTTTAATATTACTTACCCTCGCTGTATGGTCTGCAACCTGGCAATATGAAAGTCAAAATATCTAATTCCTTTTCACCTTGGAAACTGTAACATACAGATAACGTTATTAGAGAGCAGAGTAGCATATTGTTTCTGTGGTGGGTTCCATTCCCAGCACCCACTGGTGAGCCAGGGAATTGAATGGGAAGGCAGAAGGGCATGCTGGGGAACTTTCCTTCTTAACAGTCTCCCTGTAATGAAGTCAAGAACATGAGATGCTGTCTTAGTCAAGTACAAAAATATGCTCTAAGTACAAATACTGTGTTTTCCCGAAAATAAGACCTAATCGGAAAATAAGCCCTAGCATGATTTTTCAGGATGACATCCCCTGAACATAAGCCCTAATGCATCTTTTGGAGCAAACCTTAATGTGAGACCCGGTCTTATTTTAGAGAAAACACAGTAATTTTGGCTTCTTTGCCATTTAGGACTATCTGTCCATGTTAATAAAACGTTGATTGCTGAAAATTCATTTCATTACAATTTTTATTTGGAAGAAGCAGACATTAGGAAACCCAGAGGAAACTTTCTGGTATTGCTGTGCTTCTGTGATTTAAGTTTGAGACTTCTCTTTTTGTAAAATAATATGTCATACTATATAGTAAGTCATGCCTGCTTGCAAAGAGTTGACACAGGTTTTCACAAGTTATAGGAGATTAGAGAAACTAATACTTTAAAAATCATACTTGGCAAACCATTTCCTTATCAGTAAGTATGGATTCAACCCAAAGTTGAAAAGTATATGTAACAATGCAGTGGATTTCCCAAATGCAGAATGTTGGATTTCACTTTAAATAGAGGTGCAGAATTCATGGAATGAAAAAGACATAAAAACTGATCAACTAAAACATTCTAGAAGGAAGGTTTCTAAATAATTTGAGTTCCATTATAGAGATTGACTTAAGTTCATCCTTTTTTTGCCTTGTGGCAGGCTCTACCTGTGTTGTCTCTTAAAATACAGTAGTAATTCAAGCTTCTTCCACTTGGTAAGACATTGAGAAACCCTATGTATCAAAGAGATCATCACTTGCTATCACTAAATGCTTACTTTCTATGTAGAGGAAAAGCCTGATCTGCTCAACTAGACATTTTTTAAATTATGGAGTGAGGACGGAATTGAATGAGCCACTTATTTACTTTGCTCTTAGAGAAATGATTGCTAATGAAAAATGTTTCTCTCTTGGCTTCTGGTGTTTCCTGGTGGGAAGTTAATGCCCATTACGGCGACCAGGGTGGCTAACATCGCACCACTGTGGAATGCCCTGTGTGCAGAGAAAAGCTTAGAATTAAATGTTATGGTATTTCTGTTTGATTAAACAGCAATCGATTTAAAAAGTAACCAAATTAATTGTTTGCATTTACTTATTTGTTGTATTTTATTTATTATTTACACAAGTAATAATGGATGTGCGATTTGAGGTGGTGGTTGCCTGGAGTATGAGGAGAAATATGGTGACAGGAAGGAACATATGGTTAGATCTAGGTTATGGTCAAGGACCTAATTTTTACTTGGGTTGGTGGGTTCAAGGATGCTTTATTATTAGAAAAGAATTGGTTAACAAGTAAAAGTGGGCCATGCATGGGTCAATAATGATAATGTGTTATGGTTAATTTAGCACTGTCACCTGAGGACCAATTGGAAAACTAATGCATACTTGTAACAAAAATTAACAGGGTAGAATTGTGTATGTTAAAAGTCCTCCCTCCTTTCCAAGCACACACCACCCCATCCTGTGGAGACAGCTGCTGTTTAGTTTAGTGAATGTCCTTCTAGATCCTTCCTGTGTGCATACAATCTGTACTTTATATGCACATACAGTTACTGTGTTTTCCCAAATGGAATCATGACACATACTTTTCTTCCACTTGTGTGTGGAGTTTGTTTTTGTTTTAACATAGTATGCTGTAGGTATCTTTCTTGCACTGAATATAGAATTATATCATTCCTTTTGGCTATTGCATGGTATTCTATGGTGTGGATGAACCATGGCTGATTTAATCTGCTTATATATGGTTTTGTTCCATTTTCCTAGTTTTAAAAATAGTGCCTCTGTTAACATTCTTGTACATATGTCTTTTTTCATGTTTTTTTGTGAGTATATCTGAGGGTAAATTATGAATTGATTTTTAGTATGATATTTTTTGGACTACCAGAAAAAGGAAAGCAATGCCATTTAAAACAAAACAAAACACTTTAAATGAAAATACAGTGAAACTGCCTTCAACGTTTAAATATAAAATAAACAAAGTCTTCATTTTTTTAAGCCTTCATTTGGCCTGCCCCATCGGTTTCTGTATTCAAACCTCAAATAATCACTCTTTCTGTACATAAAATAGGACTGAAAGAGTCTTGTTTCCCTGCAGGACAGTGGAGCTCTTGGTCTGAGAGAGCGACGCTGGCCCTCACCCTCAGTGTCTACAGTACCCACCCTCCCCTCCCCTCACCCCCATGATAGGGATGCAGAGGGAGCCAGTTGCCAATCTCCCACGCCATTGAAAACGGTTGATTTGACTTGATCTGCCTGGCTGGACCATGCTCTTCCCTTCCTCACCACTCACTCACAGAGATGAGTCGTCCACCAAAGAAGTGACCTTTCAGATATGGGAAGCTGCTTTTTGTCCAAGGAACATGCCAGGGGCTGTGCTCCCCTGCTAAACCCATCCAGATGAGCTCTCAAGGCCCATTTGTGAGAGAAAGTAGGTGTTTACAGTCCATTCGAAATCGAGTTAAACTCTGTGGACCCTTTGAGACACAAATGGTAGATTCAGTTAAAAGAAAAAAAAGCAAATGTCAGTATTTAACATTCACGTGAGGTTCTGTTGCTTATGGATTTTTCTCTCAACTTTAAAATCCTTTTTTTCAAACTGAAATAAAAGACTCAAGGGCCAGTTTTGCCCTGAGGCTATCTGTAGACTGAAGCACCTTGGTTGTAGGAGTCATATGTATATGTGCTCTATAACAGAGGAGATTGTCTGAATTGACAGTATGTTGTATCTCTGTGCTGGCGAGTCTCATTGTACCTTTGTAAAGAGCTACTACATGTTTCTGCAGAGCAAATCTGAAAAAGAAATTGTTCATTGTCTTCCCAAAGTCCCCGCAACTTTAAAAGTCCCATGGAAACAGGTATTTACTTATTTAAGAGTATTCAGGACTGGAGGGTAGCACTGCTGGTAATCAGGTAAATCAATCCTGGCCAACCTTGCCGTAAGGTATCCCTTAACAAGAAAGGATGGATGTGGGTAGTGGCTGATTGCTGGTGGAGTTCACCTGGGGTTTAGAGGACATCAGTGTAATAACGGTCATCCTAAATTTACTTGCACACTCTTCTGGTGAGGTTGGAAAGTCCAGACTGAGCACCTGTGATGTTTCAAGTACTGTGTGTGTGGAGAGAACACAACATTCTTGATATTTTTCCCTAAGGAGCTTACACTCTACATAGGAAGAATAAAAATACCCATGAACACACCTATATTCAACCCTAGGGTAGTTTGAACAGTGGTTAAATGCAAGCCATGTTTTTAAGTTGATAAAAAGTTAGAGAAGAGATGTTTCTATGTGAAGAGGCCACACTGAAGGAGTGAGGATGAAGGGCAGGATTTGCACTGGTGGCTGGATAGTGACATTGAAGGAGAGCAGGGAGGTGACTGTTAGAGAGATGACCCGTAAGGGAACTGTGTGATTTTAGTATTGGAAGGTACTCCTGGCTCCTTCAGGATAACACCCTCATTTTACAGATGTAGAAAATAAGACCCAGGGTAGTGGAATGACTTAGCACCAAAATAAAAATTTAGTAGCAAAGCTGAAAATGGAACCCAAATTCCCTGTCTCACTGCTGATTGCTTTTTCCATTCACTGTATCTCAGCCAGACCTTTGAAAATGTGATATTTGCCCAGTGTCGAGATTTAAGTAATACTGAATTGGGCCCATTTTGGAATGGGCTTGCTTCTTTGCAGTTTTGAGAGAGCTGCCAGGGTGACATCATTTATTTTTCTGATGCGATTAAAGGAAATGTCAGTTGGCATCAAAGGTGTTAGGAAATGGGGTAATGGCTGCGTCAGTAAATATGGTAATGATACTAAGCTTCCGGAACACTAGCCCAGGGCTTTTGACTTCCAACAAGGGCTTTTAACTTGACTCTGCGCATCCATGGCCAGTCAGGGCCAGCCTTTGACTGTGGTGAGGGGTCTCTTTGTAATTCCATCTCTAATTTCCATCCTGCTCCCTTGCGAACTATGATAGATACAATCTTTTCCCTTCTTCCTTCATCATTTGCCCTGTTCCCAGCAGAAGGAGTCAGCAGAAGGCAAATCTTGGTTGAGAGCCCACTGAGTGCCGGGTACTGTTCTAGTTTTAGTCAGACAGTGGTCAACCAAATGAGTCCAGTTCCTGCTTTCATAGCAGGAATAGATCAGAAGGTAAAATAGACATTAAACAGATCATCAGGGGTGTGATAAAAGAGATGTAGATAGGTGCCCTGAGCCAGGTAATGTCCCTTTAGGTTTCTGTCCAAAGCTGGCTGTGGAATGCTGGCCTTTAAAAAGCAAACTTGACTTGGAAACTTGCTTTGTACGACTGAAAACCCTCTTGCTGCTTAATTCATCTTTCCCACTTTTGATCCGCTAAAGCGGTGAGTAGGCGATTTGGTCTCCACACTGATCCATAGCTAGGAAGCAGGCCAAGAAAAATGATGTTAGACGTCGCGTTCAGTGGGGCAAGGAGGGGTCTGTGTGCTCCACATTTTAATGCGTTTGTATAAAGTAGGGTCCTCTCCTTCCAGGCTATGTTCCATGCAGACTTACAAACGAATGGAGAAAAAGCCAGATGTCAGACGTGCTCTCTGAGGGGTGGCATGTGGTAAAATTCGGAGACTCAGGGAAATTTTCTGTCTTTCTGTCTCTCTCTTGCTCTTTCCCTTCCCTCCCTCCAAGCCCCCCCACCCCCTTCTCTGGCCGGAAGGGCTTAGAATGTAAGTGTTGAGCTATTTAGAACCAATAAGAATAATCTGACTTTCCCATTACTTGGTAAATCCTTAGTGAGAAATATATATACTTTTGGTTTATTCAAAGAAGCCAAAAAAGAGAGATGAGGTAAAGGGCTGACACAAGTAGAGATGTGACATGGCCCCAGATGTGCAGCAGGTACACATTCTACCCTGTGGGGCCCCGTGGGGTACACAGGAGCCGTCCTTGAACTCCGAGTTTGCAGTCAGGTTCCCAGTGCTCAGAGGTGGTGGAGTCTAGCTTTGGGGTTTGCCTCCTGGCTGACACTACGGTCTGTCTGAGGTGCTCTGTGATCAATGGCTGGACTATTTTTAGCCAGAGGTATTTTTACCATTTCATATACCTCTGAAGAGGTTCATAAATCAGTAATGTAAAATGAAATTTAAATAACTTGGTAGTGCTTTGCCTTTGGGACATGAAGCTGATATTAAAGTGTTGTTTAAGAATAGAAAGAAGAGTGACATCAATTTTAGATCCCACCCCCATTCCTGTAGGAGGTACCTGTATTGCAAGGTTACTCGCTTATTGGTTTTATGTCCCAGTACTTTGTCTGGGAAAAGATAACAAGAAAAAAAGAAAGAAAAGTTAAAGATTTTCAACTAGAGATGTAGTTGCACATTTCATGCATTCAGCAGAAATTTGTTGAGCCCCTTTTGTGTGCTGGGTTCATGTTAGGTGCTGGGGGGATCACAGGAGCCCTGATTTTACTCGCTGATTTTACAGTGGAATGGGATAAATGTGTCCTGTGATAGGGTGCAAAGTTCTGTGGGAGTAACAGTAGGTCAACAGTAACAGCCATGTGTTTGGGAGAGCTTCTTAGCAGGAGAGCCCTGAGGTGGGAGAGGTCAGCAAGAGTGGGGCTTAGGACGGGCAGTAGGAGAGACTCTGGTGGGGGAACAGCATGTGCAAAAGTAAAGATCTGTAAAAATATTACTCAAGGTAATGTCTGCAAATTTACTTTCTATATTTTAGGAGTTTTATGGTTTCAGATCTTACATTTAAGTCTTTAATCCATTTTGAATTTATTCTCGTACATGGTGTAAGGAGGTGGTCCAGCTTCATTTTTTTTTGCAGAGAAAGACAAATCCCATATGATCTCACTTATATGTGGAATCTAAAGAATAGAATAAATGAGCACACTAATCAGAAACAGTCTCAGAGATATAGAAAAAAAACTGAGGGTTGCTAGATGGGCGGATGAGGATGAGGAAGAAGGTGAGGGGATTAGAAAGCACAAATTGGTAACCACAAGATTGCCACGGGGATACAAAAGACAGTTTGGGGAATATAATCAATAATGTTGTAAAGATTTTGTAGGGTAGCAGATGGGCACTTGTCTTATTAGGGAGACCACTTCATGGACAGTGTAGATGCCTGACCACTATGCTGTACACCTGAGGCTGAAGCTGAATAATACCGAATGTCAACTATAATTGAATATATATATAGTCACAGGATGTGGAGTTCAGCATAGGGAATAGAGTCAATGGAATTTAATAGTGTACGATGTCAGAGGGGCAATAGAGGGGCAACTTTGTGAGGGGTGTAAATGTCTAACTATTATATTGTTTTGTACACCTGAAACTAATTAAAAAAAAAAAAAGTAAGGATCTAGCTGAAAGTGGAGTCTTCACTGAGGCTGGAGCCGAGAGGGATGTGTTGTGCATGAACGAGGCCTGAGGAACATAAGGCTACAGGATGGCCATGGAAGCTGGAAACATACGGGAATAGACAAAATAAGTGGTGTATTTACAGTAGATTACAATATGTGGTATGATCTGTGTGTTGTCCCTCATTAACATGCGTAGTTCAATGACTATGTAAAATAGAAACGAACACCACCATTAATGTGCATTTCCTTCTGTCTCTACCCGATTCTAGAGAATGTTGTCCACATAATAGTATGTCTTTGATTTTTCTGAATTAACTTGTCTTTAACCCACCTCAGAAAAAGTGAGGGGGTTGAAAAAACAATATCTATTATTTTAGACGGTATGGCCTTTCTGTAAATGAATGAGTATATGAATGAACAAATACTTTTTTTCTAAATAAAGCTTTGTGGTACCAAAAGGGCTTTTTCACTCAGTGCTTCCTTATGTACTATTTGTTCCTGAATGTCTGTGAATCTCAGGATACTGACAGATTTCCAGGTCTGCAAGTCATTTGGCAAAATAGTGAACTTCAGGCCCGTTGCTTATACTATACTGGTATTTTTTCCTTTAGTATCAAATATTGCTTTAAATAAGCATATTTCCCAGTGAATTTTGAAACTGGAAACTTTGGATTTAATGACATTTAATCTTTCTAAAAAAATAAGTAAGAAGTCAACGATGGGACTGAAAGTAGCCTAGAATTAGTTAAGTTCCCCAAAGCTGGTCTATACCCACACCCTGATTGAATTTCACTCAGGTTTGCCCTTACTTATCTTCTCATCTGGCCTCCAGCTTTCACACTGTATTCTGAATCACAGGGTTGAGAACCTAAAATAAAACCACACAAGTCTTTCTGCTCTTCTGTCTGATAGCATCATATTATTCTTTTTCTTAGTCACTTTCAGCTCAGCTTTGTAATTACACATTTATTTTAGTATGTGTTCCTTTTAATGCCTGCTTTGCTCACTGCGTCAGCGTTCAGCGCACCACCAGCCACATCCTGCCTGCTACCTGTTTTTGTGGAGCTCATGAACTAAGAAGGCTTTTATATTTTTCAATGGTTGAAAAAAAAAAATCAAAAGAAAAAGAATAATTCATGACATATGGAAATTATAGGAACTTCAAATTTCAGTGTCCATAAATAAAGTAAAATAATAAAAAATAAAGTTTTATTGTTACACAGCCACACTCATTCGTTTACATATCATCTATGACTCTTTTTGCGCTAGGCAGAGTTGAGTAGTTGTGATAGATACTGAATGGCCTGCAGAGCCTGAAATAATAACTCCCCCGCCCTTTACGGGAACAGCTGATCCCTAGGTTAGACACTGAGCTTCAGGAATGTAGCCATGGGTTCATGAGCGTCCCAGCACTAAGCCCAGTACCTGGCAGCATCAATAAATATTTGTTGAGTGACTAGATAATGAAATAAATAAATGTATGGCTTGTGGCTGCCTCTTCCTCATGTTCTAGCCCATGTTGTTTACCCTCACCAGAGTTCTGAGTTCTGGGTCACTCTGGATCACTCTGATATACAGTATGGCAACAATTTTCAAATTTTGTGGCCTCACTTCCCTTTACATTCCTAAAAAAATTTGACGATCCAAAAAGCTTTTGCTTGTGTAGGTTTTTTCTATTGATATTTACTGTATTAGAAATTAAAACTTAGAAATTTGAAAAACACTAATTCATTTACAAATAGCAATAAGAAATCCATTACTTGATAACATAAATATTTCTGTGAAAAAATAATGATTTTCCCAAAAACAACTTAGTGAAAAGAGTGGCATTGTTTTTAAGTTTTGCACATATTTTAATATCTGATCTAAAAGAAGGCAGCTGGATCTTGTTAGTTCTTCTGCATTTAATCTGTTGCAAATTTATTTTGGTTGAAGTAATAGATGAAGGAAATCCAATCTCAGATATGTAGTAGGAAAATGGAGGGGTATTTTAATAGCATTTTCAGAGAATAGTGGATATTGTGCTTTGATACTATGCCAAATTCGACATTTGGTAGTTTGTTTAAGGGTAATTGTAACATGGAATCTGAAATCATATTAACGAGTATTTTGTCCTCCCTGGCATTGAAATCCATTGGTCTTTCTTGTACTTTCAATGGATATTTTACTTTTTGGAGAATAATTATTAAAGAGGTTACAAATGTATGTAGTTAAACTTCTTTCTTTTCCATTCAGGAAATTCCCCAAATCCTTGGGGAAATAAGAGGTGTTTCTGGATATTGTTAATCCAGACTGAGCAGGATGTAACAGGGGACTCTGAAGTTGTACACACATGCTCTTCCACAATTAGTCACTGGGTTTTTGTTACTGTTTTTATCTAATGTAGATACCCAACCACAATCTTAGTATGATGAGTTTTTCCAGCCCTTGTCTTATGTAACATCTCTTTTAAAATTAAATCATCAGGCTTGTTTTAACCTTTTGTTTTAGTTGATGTGAAACATCCATAAACTGAAATTAGGTTAGCATTGGTGCCAGGTTAGTTGAAAAAGACACAGGGTATTAACTTCTCAGCTTCAGGGCATAAGATAATTGGATGAGGGGGAAGTTAGAAAAAGATGCTTTTCTCCTACAACATGGCATAACACTCCACTATCAGCTAGGAGCAGTAATGTTAATTAGTGAAAGTTTTCTATGGAACCAATAGCAAAACATTACATGATTTAAAAATACAGCCACAATCATAAGCTGTATTGCATTCAGATTTGTTTTCTTTTGAGATGCTAATCCTGTGGGATTAAACTGTCATATATTTCTGTTTTATATTCTAAACTGTACAACCTGAGAGCCCAAGAATAGTAAATATGAACAGAAGGAAAAAAAAGACTGGAAAAAATATACCAGGATATTTACAGTAGTTACCTTTGGGTGGTGGTAGGATTACGGGTCATTTTTTTGTTTGTTTGTTTTTCCTTTGTCCTTTTAAAACATTAATTACAGCAAATATTTATTGAATATTTATTATGTGTTATGTATTGTGTTGAGTGAGGGGCTTAGAGCAGAGAAAAAAAAGCTGACTCAGCCTTTGCTCAGTTAGATCTTCCAAATAGGTCAGTTTTCCTATTTTCCATGATAAGTACCCAATCTTCCTGTAATGAGATAAATACAGTAAATGTTATAAACCAAAATGAATTGGAAAAAAACAAACAAAAAACACTGGCTCTTTTATCTATGTTTTTGTTTTTATCTGTGTTGGGTTTTTGGTTGTTTTCCCTGTTAAGTACAATTTGGAGACTGTTTCATAATTCAGTTATCCTAAATACCACCCAGGAAGTACCCACAGTGGGCTGGACTCTGAATGAATTGAAACCTTAGTGTTGGAAAGAATAAGGAGTAGCTATTTTCTGGGCTATGTTTTCAGTGGTGCTTTTGAACTGTGAAGATACTCTGTCCAAAGGATCTCAACTATCAGACATAACTACCGTGTTTCCCCCAAAATAAGACTGGGTTTTATATTAATTTTTGCTCCAAAAGACGCATTAGGGCTTAGGTTCAGGGGATGTCATCCTGAAAAATCATGCTAGGGCTTATTTTCCAGTTAGGACTTATTTTCGGGGAAACTTAGTAGGAGCCATGAAACAGCTGAATGTAGCACTCAGACGGACCCGCCACTATTTTGCTGCTAGTTAAGGTTTGTGACTCACCTAGGAGACAGATCAAAGCCAAATGACCGTGGAGCTTGAAAATTGGCTTGTGTCCATGGCCTGAACAGGTTGGAAAGTGCACATCTTCTATTCAGGGCTTGTTCGGAAACACCTGGAAATAAACTTCAGGCTTGATGATGAAAGAAAACTCCTTTACAGAAGGACTGTTATTTCTCTTATGTGAATATCTTTTGACTACTGAAAGATAATGGAATTATTATGGGATTGGGGTTTATGTGTCATCTTGGATAGGAAACTAGAAAAATGGAAGCTGGTATAATGAACAATTCTTTGAGCGAATCATTGTGAGAACCAGTCTCTTTTCTAGTTTTATAAATAGATAATCCCCAAGGTTTTGCAGAGACGTTTGACTCTGTAGGATGTCTCAGAAAAAGTTTCAGTATGGCTAAATGTGACATATTTGTGAGACAAAAATCATGACTAATTGTAAAAACAGCTCACTGACTAGTTGTACAGAAAGGAGCTGGAAGCCACGAACAGCTATTTGGCAAAGACTTTCTACGAAACTGTGACTCCTGAGCCTGACTTTCCTGAAGTTCTACTCTTTAAGAAATTATGGCGCTCTGTGGAAAATAAGGATCAAATGGACATTGAGAAGATGCAGGGAAGGCAATGAATTTAACTGACTATCTAGAACAACTGCATGAGGTTAGATTTGAAAAATAGGATTCATTTACCTAAAATGAAAGAGGCTGGAGGGTACAGGGCGGACAGTTATCAGAGTGTTTGGAATCTTGCTTCTGCATAAGCTGAGCATGGCCAGAAAAATGAAGGGCTGCTCCTCGAGGGTTGAGAGAGATATTGAAGACACATAAAAGAAATACTATATCCAACAGGTAGTAATATTATGGAATTCATTAGCTTCAGTGGGGGTGGCAGAGCATACAGGAGGGGATGGCTGAAAGGATCTTCATGGTTTCTTACTAAGTGAGGCAAATCAGATGTGATACTGTACACCTCTTGGTAGTGCCAATTACTTGGAGCTTGGCCTGAGAAAAAGGCCAAGCACCTGTGTGTGTGTGTGTGTGTGTGTGTGTGTGTGTGTGTGTGTGTGTGTGTGTAAATGCTTATGAGGATGTCTACCAAAATGTTAATGGTGGCAGTCTCAGGATAATGGGGTTCCAGAGGATATTTTTTATGTATATTGTAATGTGTTTGAATTTTTTATAAAGAACTTATATTAGTTATAAATCAGAAAAGCATTATTTTCATTCTTGCATTATCGATAAAAAATATAAAATAGTAATTAAGTTATTAAAAATATTCTGGATTTGTGCCTCCACAAGGAATTATGTAGATAAAGGAATATTGTTTGAGGTACTTTGCTCAACATTTTAGGGAAAGGCAGCCTGCACATTGCTTCTCTTATGTCAGCTAAAACAGCTTTCCCAGGGGACCTTGAATCTACTTCAAGATGGCATTTCTTGAGCTGTTTCATTCTTAGCTCAAAAATCAGACAAGGTTACTCATTTTATAAACTTTGATGCTTAGCATGGCCTCTCGCTTCCATAACTTGCCTCCCCATAGTCTTTTCTCCTCTAATAGCTAGACTTAAAATGTAAGTCAGAACTTTTCTCAAAAGCATCTGGTGGTTTCCCATCTCATTTTTAATAAAATCTGGAATCCTCACAGTGACCTGTGAGGTCCTACCTGGCTCCCCGCTCCCACTGTTCACCCCTCCCCCACTCTGCTCCGACCACACAGGCCTCCTTGCTGTACCTCAGATCCATCTGCACATTCCCTCAGAGCTGTTCCCAGGTAGCTGCATGGCTTATTCCTGTCTTCCTTCAGGTATCTGTTCAAATGTTACCCCATCCAAAAGGTCGTCCCTGACTTTGCTTTCTCAAATATCACTCATTCTTTCCCTTTTTCTGGCACTCTGTCCTTTTGCACCCAGTTTCAGGTTTCTCCTTAACACTTATCACCACCTGAGATATATACTTGCTTGTATATGTTCTATGGTTATCTCCTCCTAAAATGTAATCGCTAAGTGTGATCACTAAGATGGAATTTTATCTCTCGTCATTGCTGTGGCCAACTGCCTAAGGCAGTGCCGACACATAGTAGACACTCAATAAATACGTATTGAATGAATGAATTCCGGTCTCATTTCTCTATTTTGTGTTCTGGCATTTTTCTTTGCAGAGAAGTTGTTACATTCAACCACTTCCTCGAAGCAGCAGCCGAGAAGGAGGTTCAAGGGAAAGCTCGGCTCCAGGACTTTATTGAGAACTTGTTGCAACGGGTAGAACTGGCGGAAAAGCAGTTAGAGTACTATCAAAGCCAGCAGGCGGACGGCCTCTGCCGAGACATCAGTGAGCACGTGGTAAGTCACGCAGGTCCAGCCACCAACTGTGAGGTGCTTGAGTATGAGATCGGGTCAAGGACAGAAGCAAAGGGAGCTGGGGAGGGACTTGTAGGGACTCTCTTGACATCATTTGAAAGCACTGCCCTGGCCATGCCTGTGTTATGGAAGTGATATAGGTGAACCCAAGACACCTGGAAGTAAGCGGTGCACAGTCTCCAGTTCTTCTTCACTCTCCAAAGTGGAGCCAAGATGAATGGGTAGAAGTATTTTCATATTTCTAGAATAACAGAGTTTTGAAGAATGCGAAGAAATCATCTGTCCCCACCTCGGTGTTCAAGTAGATCGGAAGATACTGTGTTTTAGAGCTCTTCAAGCGAATCTTATGAAAGCTTTGGCCCTTCTGAGTAAAGCAAGATTTAACCACATTCTTTTTCTTCTTTAATAGACAGGAAAACACTGTCCAGTAGTCTCTATATGTTAAACATTCTTTAAGTCTATTTTCAAAAAGACAGAAAAATTCACAGGTGATAAGTTTACATACAGTTTCAGGGGCTAAAGAAACCACCAGAATCCAGATGAGAATCCTGGATATGGATGAAGGTCCAGACTCTTACAGTGGCTTGATCAAGCTTCCTGGTCTCTTTGGAGGGCAGGGAGGAGGTACAAATTACCACACTGTAGGTGCCATGTATACAGTTTCTTTGGTGGTATACACAACAAAGCCAAAGAAAGGATTTTTGAAACCCCAAAGTGGTTTATTTATAACATTTTCATTATTTATTGAAGTTTATGTTTACCTCCTTCCCAGAAGATTTTTAAATAATTCTTTTACCTACCCCAAAATGGACTATATTTATAAATAGGAAACATTTATGCTAACCAAAAGTTTAGGTTTCTCTTGGTTGATAAAAAAAGTTTAGTTTGAGCATTCTGGAAGCCAAGATGAAAAGGAAACATAAGTGATAAAAGAAGGAATGAAATGGAAGGCAGGTGGGTAAAAGAAGGAAGCCGGGAGGGAGAGAGACAACAGGAAAGAAAGGAGAGAGGGAGGAAGGAAAGAAATGAAGAAGTCTGACCCAGTGCTTCCTGTAATAATATGCACTTAGCCTTAGAGCAGTACAGTAATGCAGGCTCCAGAACTTTCCAGTCAGGAGCAAAGTAGACTGGAAGGAAGTATATTTGTTACATCTGTGAAGTTTCTGTGTTCAAAGCAGTTTCAGCTTCATGACATATTATTTCCCAGGTAGGTGTCTTTGGTCTTCCCCATGTAACTTTCTTGAGAGGGAACCTTCACTTCTCTCCTGGATTACTGTGTTACCTCCTTGGGAAACTGGGGGAGTGTCCAGTCATAACTAACTGGCTGGAGGGACGCTGTGAGTCCTTTCCTTTCTTCTTCCATCTTGCCCTCTCTCAGGAGAGGCTTGTGGCATGAGGTCACGGAGCTGAGATGTGAGGTGAACAGGCCTGACTTCTAGATCATTCCCACCCTCCTGACTGGGCAAGACAGTTTGTCTTCCTGGGCCTATAATTCTTAAGATGAAGCACTTGGGCTAGTTGCACTATAAGGTCTTTTGGCCTCTTAAATTCTCTGATTATTGCGTGACTTTGGTGGTTAGGAATTCTGAAATTAAAATGTAACCTTAATATTTTCAGTCTTTAGGCTTAAAAGTAACCGAGAGGTAAGATATGTAAAATCCTACTATCCTAAGCCAAGAGGATTTTAGGAAACAGTAGAAGGCAGGGAGGAAGAAAGAAAGCCCATTAGTCCTCTGTCTCCTTTATAGACAGAGGACTTCCTCTGCTCAGTTTATTTTTCCAGCTTGAAAATTGAACATCTTTTAAAAGACATAGCCAGTCATTATTTGTCGTCCTGCTATACCATGTGATCAAAAGTTGAACAGCATCTCTACTCTTCTAGTCAGATGTGTAGCTATAAAATTATATGTATGTGTGCATGTACACACAGCATATATACATGCACACCTATATACACATAAATACATATAGATACACATATACACATGTGCACATACACACATACATGCATACAAATATGGTAGGAAACTAATAAATATTTATTTTAGGCCCTCTGTGTCCCAAACATGACAACATCTGCCTTCATCAGACTTGATTTACCTAGGGGACAATTGACTAATTCAGACAAAGTGCAGTTGAGATTTTAGCCGGGAGTTTGGAAGTGAGAGCTTCCTGTGAGTAGGACATGATCAGGCTGGAGGGAGGTAAACTTTAGTGGAAGGTGAGTACATCACCCTGAGAAGACCAAGAATGAGGTGTTTGATTTCTGAAAAGATTTAGCAGATGTAGTTTCCTCTGTTTTGATGTGTAATCTTTTAAACTCTACTTTGGACCCGGATACACTGCATTGTGAGACAGTCTATAGACCGACCCGAAGACCATTGTCTCCTTTTCACTCAGTCTATTTCATTGTAATCAGACACACTCACCTATGAAATTAGGAGCCATGTCTGATGTAATGAAAGTACCAAGTCTAGCCTCCCAGGGTATCCGTGGCTCTAGATACACAGAAGAGCTTGGATGTTTTAGCAGGAGAAGTTTGACACATCTTTATTAACCCCGTTGGCCTTGCTTAATGAAGGTCCGGAGCACTGAGACGCCTGGGCTTCTGGAGTCTCAGTCCCACTGAGGGGACCTCCTGGCCCCAGTATCCAGGATGGAGCAGAACATTCTGATCTCTTCCTCCCACATCTCAGCTCCGTCCTGCAGAACAGTTGGAAAAGTCATCACCAGCCTGGCCTGGCTCTACCATCTCCACTAAGGCTACACTACAAAAAAATTGTCAGTCTTCTTTATCGCCTTCATCCACCCACCCCTAGCTCCTGCCCTCTCTCCTCTTTCCTCTTTCCCTCATTACCATCTCCAGATAGCAGTGAAATTTCTAGATGGATGTATACGTTGATTCTTTCTGAGGTGTCTTCTAACTTTAAATTATTTTGTGCTCTAAAAATATTTCCTCCCCCCTCACATTTAGTGCCTTTTTCTGAAATAATGTTTTGGCATCTGTATCTTTCCCTGAATCCCCTGGAGCATTTATGTTCTTTTTCACCTGGCTGGTTTCTAAAAATGTACTATGCTTACTCAGATATTTTGTCTTTATGCTCTAAAAAACGCTGTCGAATTAGACACAAAGTGACCTAATATCCCATCTGCCAAAATCACTGACAGAACTGCTCCCATGAAAGGTCATGAAACAGCTTGGATAATCTTATTTTAAGCGATGCATTTATTTCCTGCAGGTTGCTAAATTAGGACTAGCAGTCATTCATTTAACACTTATTGGGGACGCAACGCTCACTGAGTGCTGAGGAAATTTCTATGAGTGAGATAGATGAGGTCCCTGCTTCCAGTGAGGAGGGGCATGCAATAAACAAGTAAACAAATGGCAAAGGTAATTCTGTATAGTGACAACTACTATAAAGAAAAAAAGGTGATGTGTTGGAGAGGTCCACTTGTGCACTAGTGACATGCTTTTGGGAAAAGCCTTGCTGAGGAGGCAACATTTGCACTGTGACCTGAATCACAAGAAGAAGGCAGCTCTGAAACTTTGGAAGTGGAATGTTCTAGGCAAAAGAATAGGAACTGCACGTGCCTCAGGAGGGAATAAGCGTGGCACATTTGAGTGGTAGGAGATGCAGTCCGAGAGTGGGAAAGGGTCCAGATCACGCTGTGGTCTGTAGGTCACGGAAGGCATTTGTATTTATTCCAGAACACAGAGAGAAGCCATTGGAAGGTTTTAAGCAGGAGGTGATCTATGTTTTAGCAGAATGACTCTGCCTGCTCTGTGGGGAATTGACTGGAGGGGTACAAGAATGAGAGATGGCTTAGACGTTGATTACGATGTGGCAGGTCAGAGGGGATAGCATTTTGGATAGAGGGCAGGTAAAGAGAAGGAATGGGTGTAAGGGTATGTTCTGGGAGTAGAATAGACAAGACCAGTTGGCCTTGCTGAAGGATTAGGTTAGAGGGTAAAGGAAAGAGGAATCAAGAATGAATCTAAGGTTTTGTCCTGAACAATTGAGTATGCAGGGCTGCTATTTACACAAAGGGGAGGTGGGATGAGGGCTGGGTGTCCAGTGTCCCCAAGCCTGAAACAACCTGAGACGACACCATGTTTGTGTTTTAGAAATGCGTAGACTGGCTCTCAGCGCAAGGTTGTTTATATTTTTCCACCCTGGAGCCTCAATCAAGGACACTCTTGATCCCCATCTTCATACTCGTCCCTCCCTAAACAAAAGGAAGACTAAGTAGCATAGAAGAAATGGAGGCATGTAGATGGGCTAAGTAGGAAGGGTCTTTCTGTCTGCCTGTGGCTGTTGCCATCAGAAGGAACAGTGGCCTCTTGTGTTCACAGGGAAGAGAGTATATGAAATTCTCCGGTGTGTGATAACCGGTCCGGCATCCACCCCAAACCTCATAATTATAGGATCACTGGAGAAATTCTGATCCAGCCATGGATTCCACTTAACGTTTTGTGTATATACTTCCTTGCTCTTATACTTACTGTACACAAACACACACTGTTTAGGGAGGCTGTGCAGAGTGAAGGCTTGCTCTGGCTTAGAATGTGCTAACTGGGGTTTAAAGCCCCGCCCTAACAGTGCTAAAACGTTGAGGCTTTGAACCAGCTACGTAACTTTTCTGCCTTACTTTCCTTATCTATAAAATGGGGATTATAATGCTTACCTCATAGTTGTTTTGAGAGTTATTTCTGCTTGTTATACTCCTATGGTCAGTAATTTACCCAGCACGTGACATATAGATATGCACAATTTATGGTACCTGTATATGTGTATATGTAAGGTTTATGGCTCAGCTTTACCTATTTTTATGCATTTCCCTTTCTATAAGACATAGTGAATTCTTATCATTTCCTGAGGTCCATCAGTGACATTCATAGGTGTTGAGGTTGTAGTTATTAAAACCTTAATAACTGCATTTTGGAAGTCAGGGACTCCTTTGAACATTTGATAACACTGCTGGCCTTTTCCCCAGAGAGGAAAGCATTCTAGCATTCTCTCTCTCTCTCTCTCTCTCTCTCTCTCTCTCTCTCTCTCTCTCTCTCTCTTTTGCATAAAATTCCAAAGGACATTATGTATACATATAAGTTATCAAACTATATGCTTACATAAAGTGAAAAAAATTTTGTTATGCCTCAATAATAATACCAAAAAAAAGTAGGCAGGAATTTAAAGGAAGAAAGATTCTAGATTTTTTAGTTTACACACACACTGAAGTCTATTCAAGGGGCCCAGTTGAGAAACACTTACTGGTGGTGGTGGGGCAGGAGGGCAAGAATGTAGAAATGCTGATGCTTTGGGGTCCCAGAAGCTGCCTGCCTGGTGTGTATCTCAGCCATATGTCCTATCTTCTTTGTGTATTGCATACCTCACGCCCCTCATGCAAGAAGGTACCTTTTTTGTCCATATTTACTAATCTCACGTAGAATCCAGCCAGTGTGAACAGTGGCAACAATAATGCTGACTTTTGGTTGTCAAAAGACAGAAGGCAAATCTTGCCTTCTTGGGGTATGACCCTCAAAAGTGTAAGAAAACTTCTTTCTGATTTGCTCCTGACTGAAGCTCAAGCTGCAGATAAAAGAACCAGGCAAGTGATCCTCTTACGCTGAGCTTGGTTCTTCAGGTTATTTGAGTAGAGCAGGGACATGTATCTAGGCCACAATGGGCCTCAACATCAACATGGCCTTTTCCCCCACATTTTCTTTGTCATCCTCAGCGTCCATCCGTCTGCCTGCCACTTCTTTTAGTGAAGGCACGTGGGGGAGGTCAGGAACAAAAGGTTGGGAATACACTGGGTTTGCCTGTAAAGTGGATGGTGACATCTGGATCACAAAATGATAATTATCAATTTATTCTGGAAATGATATTCCTACCTTTCCCACAGAAGTGCATGAAGGTATTTTATTGGGGTCGGCCCATTAGCTCAGTTGGTTAAAGTGCAGTGCTCTTAACAAGGTTGCTGCATCGATCCCCACATAGGCCGCTGTGAGCTGCGCCCTCTACAGCTAGATTGAAACAACTACTTGACTTGGAGCTGATGGGTCCTAAAAACACACACTTACATAAATAAAAGTTTTTTTTAAAGGAAGATATTTTATTGGGAGTGGAAAATAATCTCAGTGATAGACGGCCTCAGGGACAACTGTGGAATTGGTTGGTCTTCATATGCTCTCATTTTAGAAATGATGTATTTTAGGCAATAAACATGTTGTGCCAATTTCCCTCTTAGTTGATACACTGTGATCCACCACAGCTGTAGAAAATGAGCTGCAAATACATCCTGAATCAGTCAAGAAATAATGGCACATCATTCCAGCTTTTAAAAACATGTTTCTTCACATGTTGCTCTATTGGAGGGCTCTTTGACCTTTTGAAATTTTGAAATCTGCAGCTACTGGCTTCTTGGAAATCTCAGAACAGGGAGCCGCAGAGGCTCCCTGAGTAAACAGAGGCTGAGCATGAGGTGTGCTTGTTCACTGCTGTGATGGATGGTGCTGTGGGCAGTCCTCCCAATAGCAGTTACTGGCTTCCTTGATGGGAAAACAATTTCTTAAGAATAGAAGCAAGATTTTAGAAATCAAATCCAACCTTCAAGTGAAGTAATGTTTCTTTCTTGTTTTCCTTTAGCTTACAGATATCTCCTCAAATAGGAAATCCAAATGCCTGTAGGTATATCTTTTTATACTTGGGCCATTTGATAATGTCTATATACTATGTTTTCCTGTTGCATTTTATAAGACATCCATAATATAAATGGATTTGAGAGTCTCAGGTGAAAATTTACCCGATGATGCACCTAACTTTCTAAAATGTGGGTTTGACTTTTAGCTATGTTATTAGGTTGGTGCAAACGTAATTACGGTTTAAAAGGTTAAAAATAATTGCAAAAACCACAATTACTTTTGCACTGACCTAATAGTAGTCTATTGTATATGGCAGTATGATAGTACTATTGGAGTATTTTTACAGTATTATATGGTATAACTTTCTCTTACTGAGATACAATACAGTCATAATAGCTCTGTAGTACTATTAATGTAGTATGTGTACTACATTATACATACATAAGTTTATACTATGAGTCATGCACTTTGTAATAGTTATACTACAGATCTGAGTCCCATAGTAGTTACTTAAAGACTCATGAGGTATGGGTTTTCCGCCCATCTTCTCCATAGACCAACTGTAGGTATTCTCCTGGGTAGCCATTTACATTTTCTATGCCTCAGTTTTTATTACTGGTAAATAGGACTAGTAATATCTCCCTGGGAATGTAGTATCATGAGATCACTTCATGAAGGCCACAGGAATTTTTGGAAGTAAAATACAATGTATGCTATTTGTTTTACTGGTGCATTATCACTTCTCTAGCATGCAGGAGTGATTGTGCCGTGGATAGTTTTTAATCTTTTAAGGTTTTAAAGAAATCTTTCTGCTCATCTCCCTCCTCCTGCCTGACCATCTATAGAAGCCGAGGGCACCCACATTTGATGTATAACCACCCTGATCTCAAGACCCATTTTCATCCAAAGGGAAGGAGCTACCTGAAAAAAGCCAAGGATGACAGAGCCAGCATGCAGCCTGCTAAGTCCATTCACGAACAGGCCGAGTCCCCAAGAGAACTCTTCAGACTCCCGAAGAAAGGCGAACCTCTGGGGTTCAGTCGGAAAGGCAACATCAGGCCCAAAATGGCCAAAAAAAAGCCAACAGCACTCGTGAACATCATCTAGAAGGGTGGGTGCCTCGGGACTACGATTGCTGGGTTTTGGGGAATGTTCTAGGGGCCAACAATAATGTCCTTTTGGGCACATCCCATAGTAAGACACAATGGGAAAGCAAAGGGTATAACAGTTATTTCCTGTCCGCACAAGCATGTGGATTAACCAGAATTTAACAAATGGGAATCTCAATGAAACAGAATTTTACTACAGCTACCTTGTAGACGCAAGAGGCAAATTATAGAAAGAACTTAAAAGGTGAAAGCAGCCTTAGCCCCAAATTTTAGTAGAACAAAGCTTCAACTTCTAAAATACTTAGCCCAGTCTTCAGTAGTTTCTGCATCTGGTGTTCTAGGCGGTAGTGATTAATTCTCAGACCCAAGGTCACACAAGATGTCAGGCACTGAAAAAAACTTCATCTGTGTCCACTGCTCTCTAAATTGTGAGACAAGGACTTGGAATAGAAAGTTCTCTTCACTGCAGTGAAATAAAACTATTTTTATTTCCTTTTAACCTTCCCCTCAATTAATGTGTGAGCCTTCAAAATAAGGATTCCTGTTTCCCCCAGTATTCTGGTTAATCCAGATTTCAATGTTTGGATTGCTTCAGGGACTTGTTTAGTTAGACTTCAGGTCTCGTTTCCATGGAGTGTTCTCAGTTTGTTTGATTCAGGTTTTTTGTTTCTCTGCATGCATGTTTATTCAGCTTTTGGTGCATCTCTTCCCTCTTTGGCTGGATATTCTGCACCTTAAGATCATGCTGCTAGCCTCTACCTGTGTCTCTCGCTGTGGTTGGGGAGGCCATAAATGCTTTGACGAGCACCCACCACAAGCTCAGGGTCTGAATGGGTGAATGCCTCGATTGCACACGTGCTGCATTGTGAGCCATCCCAAGACACTGCAAGCCTCTCCCAAGACCTCGTTTCCTGGCAGTGTCAGCAGCTTCTCTGTCTGTTAGCTGTAGGCATCACTGTCTCCGTGCTGGCCTAACTTTTCCACCTCCTGCTGCTCCTGGCCCTTTTATGACTAAAATATACATTCTTACCTTTCAGCCAGCTATCTGAAGTATTCATTGTACACTGCTTTCTAAAGTAATTTCTAACATAAACAGTGCATGTGGGATCCAGAATCAGAACCTGTCCTCTCTGTCCCTAAAATGGCCTTTGTTCCTACAAAGAACCATCTGTTAAGAACCTGCTTTATGATTTTTTTTCAAGCATTTCCATGTTACTTTTTTAAAAAAACTTAGCATTATCATCAAATCTGCAGAGTTTATAAGTGCTGGCATCCTTCTGGAAATAAGAATAATTATGTCCCCAAGTATATACATATATACATATATATAACACAAACAAAATATATATGTCAAGTATATTAAGAATTTATTTTTAAATACTCATGGAAAAGGTGTGTGTGTGTGGTGGGTAGTTTTTAAACTATATATGTTAGTTCATGTAAATTGAATTCTCTCATTTTAAAAATTAAAGCTGTAACCTAATTAACATTAGTAGAATTATTGTTATTGCAATAAACATCAGATTAGCAGTGCATTAAAAATAGGTAATAAAGCAATTACTTAAAATGCTAGTAAATTGAAAAGTGTAACTTACTACTATACAAACATTTTGAACCTGTCATAGTGAAAATGTTGACTTTTGAATCTTCACTTTGACTTTTGGCTCGTAGGGGTGGACCATTCATGTGGTGTATAGGCAACTATCAAGTGAGAAAAATATTGCTGTGAATATCACTGTTTAGGCTAACACTGTAAAAATTGTAATGTTATAATTATTATTTATTTGGAGAATTAACCTTCTCCATGGTTATTTATTTATTGATGTTTATACCATGATTGCCCTTTAAAATTTTATGTACTGAAAATTGACTCGTTGATTCTGTTGCATGCTAATTGTCCCGATATGTGTGTGTGCAATGACAATTTATTTTTAAAGGTGGTATAGCCAGATTTTTTTCCCCAATTTTTTAAATGTAACCTACATTTTCAATTTTCATTTAATATGCCTAGGGTGCATGACAGCTCTTTTTGACAGTGGTACCCAGTGATCTTCAGAAAGCAGCATAATATCATATCTACTCTATGTACATTACACAAGACAAATGATGTTAAGACTTCTTTATTAATTTTTTTAAAGTCCCAACAGAATTCTGACCCTCACACAAGAAAATGCATTATGTATGTTGTGCTCCTTAGAGACATAAATTTGCTATTCAAACATGAAGCTGGCTTACTCGAAGGGATACCCCACTTACATGCAATGGCCCAAACCATGGGCCACGTCCTACTTCGGTTTTATTTTTAAATATTTTCTTTGTCCACATGGGCAGTCAACCTTAGAGTTGCTTTTTGGAAGAAATCACCAAAGTTTCTGGGAAAACATGTTCAAGGTTAAACTGAAGAATGGATCTAATTTTATTTATTTTGTAAGGACAAAATCTTTATTTGAGCTGTTTTTCATTATTTTTTCCCAAACGAGATTATTTATTCTAAACTGCAAAGTTCAGATTGCTTAGACACTGTTTTCCAGTATTTTTCAGGGTCAGTCGGTTCTCTGGAAGTTGGAATATTCTCTTCCAAGAATTAAAAAGAAAGTTTTTAGATTATAAAATATTATAATAATAAAGCTATATTTCTGACTAATGTGTTGTTGTTTTGTCTAGTTGAAATGTTTCTGGGGAGCCAAGTATGCTGGTCCATTAACAGTGAACAAAATGTTCCTCATGGATAAGCTATACAGTAGTACATATAGGCACCATGATCTTGTACCTAGAAGCTTTCTTGAAAATTTAGCTTGATCATTTTTGTTTATCATAATGCCTATATTTAAAAGTTCTTTTTATATATGTTGACACTGAGAAGTCCTCATGACAAGCCCATTTGGCACTTTTCTCCCATCTTCCTCCACAACTATGAGTAATTTTCCGACACTGTATTTTTAAACTTAGCAAAAATCATGAACAGGTTTCACAGTATGTGTGTACATGTATCTCAACCTATATATGCTGTACGTCCTAGTCCTTGCAATGCTCAGAGAGTGATCAGGATAGATAACAGGAGTATATCACTAGTAGAATAACTCAGCCATTGGTCTTTTAAGACCTGTGGAATTCGGAAAATTTAGGGGACTCCACTTGTCCAGGAGCTGTTAGAACTATTAGGGAGATGACCTCAGTCTGTTCATTTGTTTAGGTCATGTTAATAAGTTCACCAGGTCATAATGTTCTTAAGAAATAACTGGCACATTCTTAATTATCTCTGGGCATTAGAAAACATAAATAAATCCCAGCATCTTGATTTGGTTCAGTTTGGATCCTTGGAAAATGAATTCCAGAGATGGTATGCATGCAGGATCCCAAAGACAAGGCTTGGAGCCATTTCAAAAATTTAATGATGGGAAACTTTAGAAATTGGATTCCTCTTTGTGGAAATAAGGTGGTAAATTTTTTTCTTTCTTTTTTTTTTTTTTTGGTTCATGTTTTGTATCAGTAAAAGTGGACCCATCGGAAATGTTCATTTAAGAAAGGGATTTTCAACCTGTAGCCCTGTGATATGTTTCCTTTAGATTCGCAGCTATTATTCTAAGACAGAAATGAGTTTTTCCGGTAGAGGAAACTCATGCATTGGCAGGCCCTGCTCTCCTGCCCACCGTGTAATGGGGATACTGGTAAATTTCATAGATGTGGGGCAGGTGTCTGGGATTCTGGGATGGTGAGTGAGGGCTTTGTCCTGTGACAACGGGCATGTCCTGTGAAAAGAGACATGATTGCTGTCCTTGAATATCTGAAGGGCTGTCACATGCAAGAATACATATTTTGTGTGGCTGCAAAAGACATTACTAAAATCAGTGAGTGGGAGTTCTAAAGAAGCAGATATCAAGTCATTGAATGACAAAGGTCAAAGTTCAATATGGAATAGGTCACCTTGTTGAAAAGTGAGCTCCGTGTCTCTACCTGCTCTTTCCTTTGTGGTAGATGGGACCCTTCTTTGGATGGGAAATTGGACTGGATCCCTCTAAAAACACTTGTAGCTCACGGATTCTGCCACAGGTACTGATGCTACATTATCGTAAATGTTGGCTGCATAAAACTTAGTGTTGAGGTGACGAATAGATTTTGGAGATATTATTTCACTGATGAGCTTTATGGAGTGTCCTATAACATATATCCACAGTTATCCTCGTAGATGCTTTAGAGGTAGTCGGGGATGAGAAAGTATCATTTTCTTAACAGGTGCAGAAACAGCAGTTGGGGAAATGGGACATGTACATCTGGCACTGTTCCCTCAGTCAGGACCATGTGCTTCTCAGGAAGCATCTCACCTCACTGAATGTAGTTTAGGTGTTTAAAGAGAAGGTGCATTTTTTGGTACAACAAGGCTCCTGAGTGCAGGCTAACCATTTAATCTGGTGTTCAGTTGAGTCAACAGCTATTCTGTCCAACACTGGGGGAGAACTTGGCAACGTTAGACTTAGTAGGAGATGGTGTGTGGTGCGTCAGCTTCCTTCCGCAGGCATTTTTCAGGTAGTGCTAATTATACTAAACTTTTGCCTTACGACAATACTTAAGAATGGGACTTCACCATATTTTATAATGAAGGTGGGGCTTATAGTGGCTTTAAAGAGTTGTCCAGGGCTCCTTCATAACCGAGAACCAGAATATTGAACAAGAACCAGAATATTGTCATCCTGAATCTCAGCCAGTGCTTTTTGCACAATATGGAGTCACCTCCTTAATTAACAAGATTACTGGAAAATGGTTCTAAAAGTATGACTATTTTGATTATACAATGGTTCTCACTGTGCTAAAATTCAGTTTAATATTTATAAATTATTACACCTATTTCATGCGAACCATCAGGGGGATAAGAATGTCACCACTCTGTCATCTCTGGACTGCCCATCCACCTTATAATAGAGCCACCCCAATTTGCCAAGGAATTCCCAAGTTTCAGATAGGAGTCTGTTAGAGTTTAATACACACGTCAGGTTGGTGGTTTGCTGACTGATGAGAGGGGCACTGCATTCATGTGAGTCAAAGCTATCAGAAACAGAAAGCTGATTCTGTATCTCAACTCCTCTTTGTTTAAGACACAGTGGCCATTCCTCTTCTCAGGAGGGCACCACCTTTTTTTATCCCTATGCAAGTCAGCCTGTAACAACACCATAACTAAAATTTCTTATATAATCTGAAACACAGAAGGCTGATGGAGGAAACCAGAAGTTTTATAAAAAGTGAGGGTCCCCCTAGCATAAGCAAAGGCACTCACGGGGGCTATGGACAAATAGGTAGACACACAGTACTGGTGCTCAGAACAAAACCCTGAGCTTGCCTGCACGTTCTGGCTCTGGCCTGCCTCTCACCCCCTTCAGCCCCATACCTCTGGCTTACTCCTCTCTAGCCACTGGCTTCCTTTCAGAGCATCACAAGTACCCTGCTCTCCCCCAACACTGCTGTTCTGCCAGGTTATGCCTTCTGCCTGGAATGCCCTTCTCTTTGTTGTCCACCTGGGTAATTTCTACTGAGCCTTCAGATTTCAGGTCAACACTCACTTTCCCAAGGCAGCCTCATAACACTTAGAACACCATGTACCTTTTCACTGTCAGAAATATCCCAGGTGCCCCCATTAGATCTACCGGTCTGATTCTTTGACTCATATCTGCTGCCTCTGTCACTAGCCTGTCATTTCCATGAACAAGGGGCCCTGTCTCTATCTTTGATCCCCAGTCTGTCCCCAGTGCCAGGTGCAGTACAGGACACAGAGTGGGTCTCACTAATTATTTGTGGAGCATATGAGCATCAGTGGCCTCAGGTATGTTAAAAAAAGAACAATGAGAATGTGGGTTTTCTTCCAGATGGGGATGATCAAAGAGGGAGTGGTGTTTGAAGAAGGAGTAAGACTGGGGCAACTGAAGACAGAAGAGCATTTTAGGCTGTGTGAGCACAGCCAGTGGAGGTGGAAAGCACAGAACCAGTGAGGCCCAGGGGATAACGTTATTTCACCTTGTGTGGCTATGTGTTTGCCTGTCTGTCTCCCCATCTAGAGGGTAAACTTCTGGGGTCTGCTCCCATCCTGCAGTACTCTGCCTATCCTATTTTGGTGTCTTCAGCGCCTAGCACCAGGCCTGCTGCTATGTAGCCTTTTGGGAGATCCAGTGAGAAAGATTGTGAAGGACAGGGTTATACCTAGAGCCTGGAAGGGGGCTCAATGTACAAATGAGGGAAAAGTAGATCCAGCTACAGGAAGAGAAGGCAGATCATTGCGGCACTCCCCTTGGAAGGGCCCTTCCGGCTGGTTCTGGAGCACTCAGACTGGCTGGTCACTCCTCTTATCAGTAGATATTTTGAAATTCTCCTTTTAGCCTGCACCTGTGGCAGGATGGAAAATACATGGCATTTCCTTCCGAATCGAGAAATACTGCTAATTGACCATGATTATCTTTCCTAGTGAATATAAACATGGCCTCAGAAACAACCATAACCAGCAGTGGTAGACAGAAGAATGCTCCCACCCCGCAAATTCTATGTCCTAATCCCCAAAACCTATGAGTATGTTAGGTTACATGACAAAAGGCAATTAAGGTTGCAGATGGAATTAAGATTTCTCATCAGCCAACCTAAAAATAAGGAACTTATCCTGGATCGTCTGGGTAGGCCCAGTATAATTATAAAAGTCCTTAAAGATAGAAGAGAGAGGCAGGAGTGTCAGTGTCAGTGAAGCGATATGAGAAAGACTTGAACTGTCACTCACTATTGGCTTTGGAGGAAGGGAACACAAGCTAAGGAATGTGGGCAGGCTCTAGAAGCTGGAAAAGGCAAGAAAACGATTCTCCCCAGAGCCTCCGGAAAGGAATGAGCCCAGCTGACACCTTGAGTTTAGCCAAGGAAAACCTATATTGAACTTTTTTGACACTACTGAATTGTAAGATAATGAATATGTGCTGTATTAAGCCACTACGTTTGTGGTAACTTGTCATACATAGCAGCCACACAAGACAAATACACCAGCTAATCACATTTGGCATGAAGTGCAATCTATTTGCCACCCCTCAACCATAGTGCAGTTGAAGGAGAGCTGGCATTGGCTGACTACAACTTCTCTCCTGTACATGTGGTCCAGTCTCCTCAGCTGGAAGATGGACATACAGAATGTCGTGCCGTGGCCATGTAGGAGGTAAATGGGAACAACCGTGACGTCTTCCTCCCTACCAACCCCCTACCCAAGAACTTGAAAATAAAATAATGCAGTTCTTCCCTGTATATTAAAATAGCAAAATATAATGAACCAGAGCAGAATATTATGAAGTCACATTAAATAGTCCAAGTGGCAAGGAATTAGCTATAACCTGTTTGATGATATTATTGATAACCTCCCTAAGAAAACAGCTAGATACTAACTTAAAGAAAGATATTGGACTCTACCATTTGCTAGTTTTTTCATTTGAAGCAATTTATTTCATAAATTAGAGTCTCATTTTCTTTCTCTGTAATTGGGGTTCTGAGATGATCTATGTAAAGTTTTTAGCACAATGCCTGGCAGAGTCAGTACCTGATAACTTTGTTTATTTAAGATCGAATTGGTTAAATACGGAAATTTAGAAAAGGGAGTGTCAGAAAGACAAATAGCAACAGCAGCTGTTGGGGATTGGTGGGCCAGTAAACAAAATTCCCTCCCCAAGTTTGGAATTAACCAATAATTGTGACACGAGTCCAATATACGGAGACCAAAAGACCAGTGCTACTGGTAAATCTGGATTCTAGCACACTCTTTGGACGTCTACTTTTTTTATGCGTTGCTTTTGGACCTTATTTCACCTGCTTTGCTTTGGCTCTTGGGGCCCTGTGTCTTCACTCTCCAGTAGGGTCAATGTAGTGTCCTTGGCTTTTTTCCCCCCTGAGAGTCTCTACTCTAGCGGCAGTCAAAATTTATCCTTGTTTTTGGTTGTTCAGCATTTGAACCCCCTTCTTATTCTGCAGGGACATTCTCCACCTAATAGGGTAGAGCAATTTCCTACTAGCGAACCTGAAAATACCACATACTCTCTTTGCCATCCTTTCCTGAAGGTCTGTGACTTAGACTGCCAGTTAGACATGTAGACACGTCCACCTCAGTCTTTAATCAGGAAGAAATGACTCAAGGAGGCAAGGTATACAGAATCCAGGCTGGTGACGGAAGTTAGCGGAGGCAGCAGCTCTATCCAGTTTCCTGAGGCGTCAGCAACAGCAGCTCTGACAATGGGGATCCCACATTCAGTTTAGTTGGGGCAAGTTGTGATGTTTGTGCCCACTGGCAGTGACCCTGGCATTTTCACTGAACCGTTTAGTTGTATAATTCTGGCATTGTTCCTGGCTGGGTAGTACTTCTTCCCCTGGTTATCCATCCTTTCCACAGGTAATGTGAGCTTACGATCCCAATTTATGAAATTCCTTTCTGATAAATCTAGACTCAGTTTCTATTGTTTGCCACTAAGAACTCTGATGGATATAGCACATCTGTTTCAAGTAGTGAAGGAAGAGGAACTACTTCCTTTTAAGTGAGTCTAGAGTGAATTTAAGGTAGACTACAATGAAGGAGCTATTGACTCCGTAGCATAAAAGAGGTTTTGTGCATACTTAGCCCTGTTTCCTTCTTGTGCTTCAGCATCAGGTACAGAATATCTTACCATTTGCCTTATGATTTAGGAGGTAGCTAGCCGTTCATCAGAGTGAATGCTCAGTTTGGCCCAATAGTTTAGACAAGTCCTGCTTTAAGGTCTCATCAGATGGATCTTGTCAAAATTACTAGAATTAACTATTCATCCATCCATCCATCCATCCATCCATCCATCCATCCATCCATCCATCCATCCATCTATTCACCAATATTCACAGGGGCCTGTATGAGCCAGTCACTGTAGTAAGTACAAGGGATATAGGCTGCCTCCTGACCAGGTATATTTGGGGTAATTGGTGAAGTTTTCTGAACCATCAAAGTCAATCCCAGTGACTGTTGTCTTCTCTGGAATGGTGTCCACATTATCCTGACCTTTGGCAGTCTTCAGGACCAAAGTATCCAAATGGAATCCCTGATTCAGTTATCATGTCCCGTGACACTGTTTATTTTCTTCTCAGCATTGATTACGATCTGAAGTTATTTATTCATTTACTTGTTTATTGGTTGTCCCCTATGCCTCACGGGAGTGTATTGTCCATCTTGTTCACTGAATACTGCCAAAATCCTGATTGGTGAAGATTTGTTCGATACATCAATGAGTTGGTCCTAGAGAGAAAATCTTTCTTGTGAGCTCTGACTTGGAGTGGAGATAAGGAATAACCACTGTTGACTAGGAGGTTACCGTGAAAAGACTCGGAGGAATCCCTTCAATATGTAGACTATATAAAGGAATCTTTGGGGTACCCCATCTGGTCTGAGTGTTCTTCTTTGGAGGAAGGCAGTTTGTGTCTGATGCTGGTCATCCCAGGACAACATAGGCTTTGCAAGAGGGAAGCTGGGCGAACAGGCAGGTCTCCCAGGTGGTAACAGAAACTGCTCTGACATTATAGCAGTGATTCTCAAACCTTAGCAGTCATACTCATTTGGAAAATTTGGTGAAAATACACAGGCCTGGGACCTATCCTACTTCAGCAAGTACTGTCATCTGTATCCTTTAGTAGCTCTCCAGCTAATTCAATATATACCAAAGTTTGAAAACTACTTCTCTGTATGGCTGCATTTCCCAAAGTTTGCTCCATGGAACACTCGTTCCTCAGAATGTTAATAGTTAAATAAATGATTTATCAGGTTAAACATGTTGCCCTACTGCAGATGGTTCACAATCATTAAAATGTAAATGTGCAGTGTGAATCTCCCAGAGGGGGAAAATTGTGTACAAATGCTTCTTAAACTTATTTGGCCATGGAACTGTTTCTTCTAAGGAACATGCAATAACATCTTCTGCAAGTATAACAATGTTCAAATTATACTTTGGTAAACATTTTAAAAGTGCAATCACTGGGCACCCACCCCTCTTTTCTTAGGAGAATTTAAGACCCTCTGTCATAAAGCAGTTCAGTTAACAGCCAGAGTGGCCAATTTTTAGGTGACTTGGGGTTCACCCAGACCTTTGCTTCTCAAAATAGTCTGTGGACCGGCAGTTCCCGGCATCACTTGGGAGTTTGTAAGAAATGCAGAATACGAGGACCCACCCTGGAACTATTAAATTGGAACCTACATTTTAATAGGATTCCTGGACGATTCATTTGAGCCAATGTAGAGCAGTGCTTCTTAATCAGGGATACATAAATACGTGGGGAGTCATCCAATATGCTATTACTGGCCCTCTCCTCACCCTCCCTTATCAGAATTTCTGATGCACTCTTGGAAGAGAGAGAAAGGGGAAACGTACCCCGAGGTAATCAGTATATTCTCTGAGTCTTCCCTTCTTTGGCTCAGTTTTTCCAAGGTTGGGCTCCTGGCTGGGAAAGTCAGAGATAGCAGTCCTCACTGGTTCAGAATGCCCAGCAAAAAACTAAACCCTCCCTGAAACTTACAGTGTTTCTCACACAATAAACTATATAAATCAATTTGTTGGCTATAATATAGAGAGAATAAAACGTTGTGACTCAAATTAATTAGTGCAAAAATTGCTTGGGATTTTATCATTCTTCTTAGGCTTCTTAATACAAGTGAACTAAGAGTAAAGCTCAAGGTTATACTCTATCCTTTTGTTTTAATTAAAATTTATTGGGGTGACAATGGTTAGTAAAAGTGCATAGGTTTCAAGTGTACAATTCTGTAATACATCATTTATACTGTTTGTTTATTCTTAAGAGCTTGCACCTCCAGCTCTGAAATACACTGCCAAGTGTACCACCCAGTGGATCATCCAGGTAAGTCCATCTTCTTTTTATAGGGCCTTTTCCCAGTGTCTGGTCTTCTGGTATTGCCTTGCCTTGCCATTTGGTTTTCAGCATTTTTATCATGATGTGCCTAAATATGGTTTTGTTTATACTTATTTTGCCTATGGTTGTTTCTTGAATTGGTGGCAGAGTTTCATGAATTTGTGTGTTGATATCTTTGTTCATTTTTTTGTATGTTCTTGTATTTTTTATTATTAATTTTTAAAGATTGTTATTAAATATAGCTAATATTACATTAGTTTCAGGTGTACACCATAGTTATTAAACATTTATAAAGAAGTGATCACCATAAGTCCAGCAACCATCTGACACCATACTATGCTATCACAATATTATGGACTATATTCCCTATACTGTACATTACATCCCCATGACTAATTTGGTTTATGCCTAGAGATTTGAACGTCTTATTCCCCTTCCTCCCCTTTTAAAATTTTCAAGTACAGTTAACATCCAATATTATTTTGTATTAATTTCAGGTGTACAGCATAGTGATTAGATATATAATTTAAGAAGTGATCCCCCTGACTAGTCTGGTACCCACCTGACACTATACATAGTTATTACCATATTATTGACTATATTCCCTATGCTTTATTTTACATCCCATGACTATTTTGTAACTTCCAATTTTTATTTCTTAATCCCTTCTCCATTTTCACCCTGTCCCTCAAACCCTTCCCATCTATCACGCTGATAAATCTAGTACTCATCTGACACCATACATAATTATTACAATATTATTGACTACATTCCTTATGTTAAACCCTGCATCCCCATGCCTACTGTATAACAACCAATTTGTACTTCTTAATCCCTTCCCCTTTTACACCCACCCCCAAACCCCCTCCCATCTAGCAACTATCAAAATATTCTCTGTATCTATGAGTTGGTTTCTGTTTCATTTCTTTGTTTATTTTGTTCTTTAGATTCCACTTATAAGTGAAATCATATGACATTTGTCTTTCTCTTTCTGACTTACTCCACTCAGTACAGTACCCTCTAGGTCAATCCATGTTATTGCAGATGTCAAGATTTCATTCTTTTTTTTTATGGCTGGGTGATATTCCATTGTATATATGTACCACCTCTCATTCATTCATTCATTCATTCATTCAGTCAGTCAGTCAGGGACACACAGGCTGCCTCCATATCTTGGCTATTGTATATAATGCTGCAATGAACATATGAATATACATGTCCCCTTGAAGTGGCGTTTTGGATTTCTTCGGATAAATACCCAGAAGTGGGATTATTAGGTCCTTCTTTGTCTCTTGTTATAGCCTTTGCTTTAAAGTCTATTTTGTCTGGCATAAGTATTACTACCCCAGTTTTTTTTCTTTTGTTTCCATTTTCATGATTTTTTTTTTCATCCCTTTTAGTCTGTGTGTGTGTCTTTTAGTCTGTAAGTGAGCCTATTGTAGGCAGCATAGGTAAGGGTCTTGTTTTCTTATCCATTCATCCGCCCCATGAATTTTAATTTGAGCATTTAATCCATTTATATTTAAAGTGATTGTTGATAGATATGTAGTTATTGCCATTTTATTATTCAGATTTTTTATCCTTTTTTTCCCTTTATTTTTCTGTCTTAAAGCAGTCCCTCTAAGAGTCCCGGTTTGGTGGTGATGAACTTTAGCTTTTTCTTGTCTGGGAAGCTCTTTATCCGTCCTTCTACACTAAATGATAGTTTACTGAGTAGAGTAATTTGGGTTGTAGGCCCTTGCTTTTCATCACTTTGGATGTTTTATGCCATTCCCTTCTGGTCTGTAATGTTTCTGTTGAGAAATCAGCTGACAGTCTTATGGGAGCTCCCTTATAAGTTATTAACTTTGGATGTTTTATGCCATTCCCTTCTGGTCTGTAATGTTTCTGTTGAGAAATCAGCTGACAGTCTTATGGGAGCTCCCTTATAAGTTATTAGTTGTCTTTCTCTTGCTGCTTTTAGGATTATTTCTTTGTCTTTAACCTTTGGCATTTTAATTATGATGTGTCTTGGTGTGGGCCTTTTTGGGTTTATCAGGTTTAGGACTCTCTGTGCTTCCTGGGCTTGAATAATCCATTTCCTTCGCCAGGTTAGGAGAGTTTAACATCATTATTTCTTCAAATAGGTTTTCAATTCCTTGTGCTCTCTCTTCTCCTTCTGGTACTATGATGTGGATCATAGAAGGTACTCCTTCTCCTATGATGTGGATATTGGTACACTTGATGTTGTCCCAGAGGCCCCTTAAACTCTCTTCATTTTTTTGTGGATTCTTTTTTCTTTTTTGCTATTCTGATGGGTGTTTTCTGCTACCTCATCTTCTAAATTGCTGATTTGATCCTCTGCTTCATCTAATCTGTTAATTTACCCTAATGTATTCTTCATTTCAGTTATTGTACTCTTTATTTCTGACTGGTTCTTTTTTATGGTTTCTGTCTCCATTTTTTTTAATGTTTCCTGTCTCTCTGTTGAAGTTCTCATTGAGATCGTTGGACATCCTTATAACCAGTTTTTTGAACTCTGCGTCTGGTAGATTGCTTGTCTCCATTTTGCTTAGTTCTTTTTCTGGAGCTTTGTTCTGTTCTTTTATTTGGGACATGTTTCTTTGTCTCCCCATTTTGGCTGCCTTACTATGTTTGTTTATATGTATTAGGTAGGGCTGTTATGCCTCCTGATCTTAGTAGAGTGGCCTTATGTAGTAGGTGTCCTATGGAACCCAGTGGCTCAGTCTTGCTAGTCACCAGAACTGGGTGCTCCAGGTGTGTCCCTTATGGTGTTGAGTGTGTCTTCCTCTTGTAGCTGAGCCTTGGTTGCTATTTGCATGTCAGTAGGAGGGATTGGCCCTCAGGCCGATTGGTTCTGAGGACTGGTCATGACTACACTGGAGGAGCTGTGGTGCAGGGACTAACCCTACAGAGCAGGATTCACTTTAGCAGGACTCTGGTGCCTGCCCAGTCTGCCCTTTGGGTGTGTTGTCCTTGGAGCTGTATGGCTGATGCTCCACCTTGAACCAAAGCTGGCCACTGGATGTGCCAGCCATGGGGCCTCCTGGGAGGGGACCTGCTGTAAGCGAAATTCACTTGCAGCCTGTGCCCTGTCTGGGGCCACCTAGCAGGAGCCACAAAACAATTCACCACCCACACTGTGCTTAGAGGTGCCTTGAGAAACCAAGCCACAAACAAAAGCTGGCTGTCATTAGTGCAGGGCTTTGGGCTGCTCAGCCAAAGTTATAGTACATGCTGTAGCTAGATGTTGCTTGTTTGGGTCTTTAAATATTTGTGAGATTTTAGGAAAGTCTGCAGCATGATCCAAGGGAGGCAGTTTGTAGAGAAAACCACTGGAAGCGGCTTGGGTATGCCCAAAAGTTTGGTGGGGCGGAGTCTCTGAATCTTCAGGGCGGGGCTAGGTTGATGGAGACTCAAATATGACGGCTGCCTGTGTCTGCATGCCAGGAGAGGGAAGGGCTGCAGAAACAAAGAAACAACAGCTTCCTCCAGCTCCTCCGTCTGGGAGAAAGTTGCCTCTCCAGCCCTCGCTCTGAAGTCAGACAGCTTAGGTCCTCCCCACATGTCCCCAACACCTTTCAAACTGCTGCTCAGTGCTGGAGCTCAGAGCAAGTCTATCTGCAAGTAAGTTCATGTGCAGGCCCTTTAAAAGGAGCTCCTGAGACTACAGCTGCCCTTTGGCTTACTCAGCCACAATCTCCTCTGGCTTTCACAGCCAGAAATTATGGGGACTTCTCTTCCCAACACTGAAACCCTGGGTTGGGGAGCCTGGTGTGGTGCTGGGACCCCTTACTCCTTGGGGTCGGGGAAGGAGAACCTCTGCAGCCGAGATATCCCTCCTGGTTTTTAATGGACACACGCAGGTGTGGGACGCCCCTCCTACCAGTCTTGAGGTGGCTTCTTCTGTATGTCCTTACTTGTAGGGCTTTAGTTCAGCTAGACTTCAGGGGATTCTCAATGATGGTTGTTCTGTAGTTTAGTTGTAATTATGATGTGGTTGTGAGAGGAGGTAAGCATAGCATTTACCTTCTCTGCCATCTTAACCAGAAATCCTGGACATCTTGATATGATTTTTTTTAATTTGGAAAATTGTTGGCCAATTTATCTTCAAGTTTACTTCTGCTTCATTCTCTCTTGTCCTTCTGGGGCTCATATTGTGTGTGTTATACCTTTTATTGTGTCCCACATATCTTGTGTTTCTTTTCTATATTTTCCATTCCTATTTTTTTTCTGTGCTTCATTTTGGATATTTTCTATTGGCTATTCTTCCTGTCCATTGATCCTGTCTTCTGTATCTAAACTCTTTTAAACCACTAAAAGCAGATTTTATATTTTTAAATTCTAAAATTTCCATTTGATTCTGTTTTACAAAATATAATTCCCTGAAAAATGTTTCCATTTAAAAATCTATTTTCTCTATTCTTGAATATATTAATTATAGTTATTTTAAAGTCCTTGTCTGCTAACTCCAATATCTAGTCACCTGTGGTTCTATGTCTATTGAATGTTTTTTTCTTGTGGTTTTTCAGTAATATGGTGACTCACAGCATGTCTATAAGTTTTTTGTTAAGTGCTGGTCATTGTGTATAAAAATTACGTATCTCCAAGTGACTTTTCCTTCTTCATGTGGGTTCATCCTTTCCTCTGCTAGGCTGATGCAATTGGTAGTGATCATCTTAAACCAATCAGTAAATGAATTAAATTGAGGCTGACTTTTAGTTTTGGTAAGGTTTAGTCTACCTCTGATTGTTTCTGTTACTACACTGTTATCCTTTAGGGTTTTCAACTGGTTTCTCTCTGCTGGATCCTATCTGTATCTCTTCAGCATTATGAAATAGTGGAAAATTTCTCTCTAATTTTCAGTGGTGTTTGGCATAGCTTGCAAGTTCTAAAGTCTACTTGTTGTTTCCCCAGAATCATTTGTCTGTGAAAAAATGCTACTTTGTATTTCACCTGTTTTTGCTTTGCTTTTCAATCACCTGCCCTCACAGCTTCATAAATTGGTACATATTTTGAAGTGTTGTGTATTTGAGGTCCCTCAAGCTTTTAGTTACATCTCTACAGCCCCACAAAACCATTAAAATCTCCGCTGGTTTTTCTTTCCCACAGCAGTCTGGGAAAATCTTAGATTGCTAATCTCTTAGAATCTGCATATGCCATGAAGGAAAAAGTGATGTAATTGCCTGAGAGCTGAAGTTCTGTCCTCTTAAGAAATTTAGCCATTATTGGCCTCTTTGATTCAGTAGCTGGTGTGATGTTTTTAAACAAGTGATTCTATATCTTATCCAGTGTTTGTAGTTATTCTTTAAGGAAGCATTGGTCAGCCTCAAATTACTCCATTCTACCCAGATCTGGATATTCTTATCTTGTCGTTTTGAGTCACACTTTGATCACACAATTTCTCTGGTTTTTAATTTTAGTTCACTCTGGATGCTATTTCTTGGATCACCTTCTGAGCTATACAAACCTCACAATCCCTCCCCCAGCACAGGTCCCCAGAGCAGGTCAAGTATCAGGCTTCCACCTGGTTAAGTGGAAGATTACCAGGGGAAAAAAACCAAAAACACGACTATGAAACTAAAACAGTAATAAGCTGAACACAGAGCAAACCAAATATAAGAAATGACTTTTGGTGGTAGAAAAAGGGATTATTTTTACTCAAATAATGTTCTCCTAACAAGAGAAAGAGAAGCATTTTCTCTAGGTATTCGTTCTCTGAAGAATTCTATCATCTGAAATATTTCCGTGTTTTCCTAATATTGAATCCAAAAAAAAAAAAAAAACCCCAAAAAACAAAACAAAAACCACATATTTTTGATATTCTGATATTTTGATGAGCGAGCCTATTAGTTCCAACCTCTTGATGACAGAAAATAGAAAAAAATAATGGATTAAAGCTTTTTGAGAGGCCATGGATCCTAAAATATTAGATGGCAACTTATAGCTCAAAATGAACTTTTCCTATTCACATTGAAATGTTATGGGGGGGGGGGGATTGAGAAGACACATAATCATACAGCCTGAGGTTATTACTATATTTCATGTGCTTCTCCAAACCAATGATAAGAACCTTTGAAGGCAAGGACCCTCTGTAACTCAGTAATCTAGAGAATTTCAGAAGATTTGAGATCTAATAGACTTATTTTGTTAGCAAAAGAGTTCTTGGAAATAATATTAAACTATGTACTTCTTTCAAGAGAATCAACCTCAATAAATGTACTTACTTTGTTTACCAAATGACCACTTATATTGTTCCTTAAAATTTCCAACATTAGTCATCAGCTCCTTGAATCTGCTTGAGCTAAACATACTATTCTTTCTTCTTATTTTGCATCATTATAATGTTTATTCATACATGAGCCTAATGCTGATTATTACTGTGCATCCTGTCTGAAGTGCCTGGAGTAGATTATTTTCGTACTTTTTACCCTTGTAATTTTTTAAAATACCAGTAATGATTCCAATGGATAAAACATTCAATAGTGTTTCAAAAATAGAAGCTGCTCTAAACATGAACAAAATGTCCATTCTCATTTCTCTGCTAATGCTATGTTTAATCCAACTTAAGTTCTTTCCTGCAGCTCTTACCTCTAACAGGTTGGCATGGAAAGTGAGAAAAAAATGAAAATCAGCTCATCTTAATAAAAACCTTGGACATATGCTCATATTCCTCAGATCTATTGTAGAGAAGGAAAAATAATTTTCCCTGTACCCTTCTAGTCTCTTGGCTGAGACCCCCCCGTAATAAAAGACAGATTAGCAAGATAAAAACCATCTTAATTATGCATGTATATATGGAAGTTCCATAAAGGTCTGAGACTCAAAGAAGTGATCAAAGCAGGAAGCTTTTCTATCTCTTAGACAAAGAAACAATAAATTTATGAAAAACTGGCAAAGGGGTTTGGGTTAGGGGTAGTAAAATGGTAAGAAGACACAGGTTTGTTTATACAGCCTGGTGGCCCTAAATGCCTTGTCTCTGGTGATGAGGATGCTTTCTGCGCTCCTGGTACAGGGAGGCTGCCTTTCACGTGGAAGATTTAGCTCCTGCTTTCAGGGGGAGAAAGGAGAGTCAAAGTATCTTCTAATCCAAAATAATCAGCATGCCAGAGTCATATTTTGGGGATGACACATTCTGAACCCCCACAGTATTTATCTAACTCAAGTTAGATGTACTTCATCATCCAGAACTCAGACATTGTTGTAGCAGTTTTGCCTTGGAGACGGACAGGACTTAGAGATCTTTAGTCCCCTTCCTGTTTATACTTGGGGAAACTGAGGCATGGGTTGACAGCACGACTTTCCAAGAATCACCTAGAGAGTTACTACTGTTTCCCCGAAAATAAGACCTAGCCAGACAATCAGCTCTAATGAGTCTTTTTGAGCAAAAATTAATATAAGACCCGGTATTATTATATTATATTATATTATATTATATTATATTATATTATATTATATTATATTACATCATATTATGTAAGACCCAGTCTTATTTTGCTATATATTATTTTACTATATTACTTATTTTATATAATATGATGTAATATAATATAGTAAAATAAGTAAAATAAGACCGGGTCTTACATTAATTTTTGCTCCAAAAGACGCATTAGAGCTGATTGTCTGGCTAGGTCTTATTTTGGGGGAAACACGGTAGCAGAGAAAGAATTATAGCCTGAGTCTCCTAATTTTCTTAAACTTGAAACTCCTTGAAAGCAAGTAACAAGTGTAATTTTCTTTAGAAAGATACTTTCCTCTTACAATGCATCTCTATATAAAAAAAATATCTAAATCAGAATCAGTGTGTTCATTGTGTTGTACTCTACCTTTTTGTAAACAGGGAAAGAGAAGAATGGGAAATGTATATTTTCAAAAGGAAACAATTTGAGATCTAATAGACCTATTTTGTTAGTAAAATGTAAACTAAAGAGTAGCATAAATATAAACGAAAGATAAACTAAAAACCAATAAAAATTAGTTCCCCTTCTAAGGGAAGGGAGAGAAAAGAAAGGAGAGGACATGAATACAACTAAGACTTATCTGAATTACTTTCTTTTATGATTTTATTATTTTCTTTTATGATTTTTAAATGCTTCACATAATAAAAAACAAGCTTAAACATATAAATATTGAAAAAAAGAGTTGCTTCCATATCTTAGCGATTGTAAATAATGTTGCAATGAACATAAGGGTGCATATGTCTTTTTGAATTAATGTTTTGGCTTTCTTTGGATAAATATCCAGAAGTGGGATTACTGGGTTATATGGTAGTTATATTTTTAATTTTTTGAGGAATCTTCATACTTTTTTCCATTATGGCTGCACCAGTTTATAATCTCACCAACAGTACACAAGGGTTTTTTTTTTCTCCACAACTCAGCATCATTTTGCCACATTTTTTGAGATCCCCAGATAGAAGGGACTAGGAGCCTGGAAACTGTCTTTCTCAGAATCCCCTGCAAATTGAATCCCAGTTCAGATATTCCCAAAAGAAGCACTCATATGAGACTTGGAAGGCACAGATTGCTATTCTCTTTGCAACAATTGGTATATAGGTACATTAGTTTTGGCAGATACAGAATTTTGCAACAACCTCCAGATTCCCTGCCATCTGTTACCTCAGTGCTACAGGCAGCTGTGACCACTAGCTTCCAGATTAGTCAGCACACCTAAGTTATTTTTCAGCAATAAATTAACCCTGAAATCTAAGAGGCTTAACACAAAAAAATGTGGTTTTTTTTCTTTTGAATACTTGATGTCCATCACGGGCTGATGAGATATTCTGCTTCACATGGTTATTTAAGTATTCAGGCTGACAGTCTTTGTCACTACACAAACTAAAACTTGTATCTGTTTAGAAAACCATGGCACAGAAATCAAGAGACTAGAGAATAACATGTGGGATTTCTCTTTCTTAGTCCAGAAATAATGCACACATCTCACATTTCAGCGGCCTCACATAACTTCAAGGAAGCTGAAATTAAAGGGAAGGAAATAGAATACTTGGCAATCTTTTCTGTCTATGGCAACTTGTTGAGTTCTTGACCTGGACTGCAGAAGTAATATCTTGATTTCCTACAAGTTGGCAGTGAACTTGAAAACAAGTGATGGTCTTCCCAAAATAAGTGATAACTTTCTCCCTTCCAGCCCTTCCAGTGGTTTTATGAGAACCTAGTTCCCCTAATTAAGTTTTGTAGGCACCTAATCCCTTCTAGAGTTGTTTCATTTTTTTTTTTCTCACCTAAACCTGAGTGATAAAGCATTTTGTACCAGAAGTAGCTCTGGGAAACAAACCTTCAAAGATGGGAATCTGTCCTACTTACGTTTAAAGGGATTGCTAACTGGTAGTGGTAGTTCATGACATACAGTGGCAAAATATGTATTTATCTATTTTCATTTATTTAAGCAAATATTTATTGAGGGGAAGTCCTTGGGAAACCAAGCCACTGCTACAATTGATTGTTCTGGTAGGAATAATAATAAAAAGATTATGGCAAACTCTAACTGAATTTGCAAGTAGTTTAGGGTTTTAAATTCTTGGGTTTAGACTTAGTTGAAAATCATAATTATATGGGGGGGTGGGAGATGAGGGTAAGGGGGATCAAATATATGGTGATGGAAGGAGAACTGACTCTGGGTGGTGAACACACAGTGGGATTTATAGATGATGTAATACAGAATTGTACACCTGAAATCTATGTAATTTCACTAACAATTGTCACCCCAATAAATTTTAAAAAAAAGGAAATAATAATTATGGCTGTGTTAAAAGAATACATTATCTCTTGTAATTATGGTGCTACTGTATCTTAAAACTACAGTCAAAGTTTGGTTCTGCAGGCTGCTGAATTGCAGTGCTAGTGTAGCTATCTTTTGTGAAAATTAGAGTATTGGTGGAGACCCTGAAAATTGGGATAGGCAAATTTGGGTGAGTATGGATAAATCTAAATACCTCAGATCCCACTGAGCATTTCTTCCTTTCCTGTTGGAAGAGGCTGACTTCTTCTTGCTTGAAGCCTCTATTATGACATTATTTTAGGCAATTACTTTGAAAGGGAATGCTGATTTTACTTAAGACCCACACCCACCCGCATTGTCTTTAGATTGGTAACCAGAGTGATATCGTCAACATGCTCTAGGGGAACAACTACAAAGTGTAACCCTTACTGGGTAGTTTAAATACCAAAAGAATTACATAATATAGATGATTTATGTTGGCAGAAACTTGGAGAATAAGTGTGGGAATGGACTAGAAGTGTAGTAGACCAGTTAGAATTAGGCCAACATTTTCTCATGAGGTAGGTAATTAACAGAAATTCTGGATTCAGTGTGTTAACACAAGTAGCTGGAGGTGGCTTTACAGTTTATTACTTGATAGAAACTGGAATCAGTGGTGGCCTACATTAAATAAAGTTGAGTTGCTGGGATATTCTTGATATAACGTCAAGGAAGGAATCTACAGGTTTAGGAGGCTAGGAATATTGGAGTGAATCTATCACGCGTGTCCTCCTCCCCACTGTTTCACTATATCCCCTCAGAAGGGCCATTGGGCATGGCATTGGATAAGGCAATGAGAAAGAGTTTAGGTACCTTTGGAAAGCTCTGAAGTAGTTGTTATATGCAGTTCAGAGATAATGGTGGGAAATCTTATCATGGAAAAGGGCTCTTTAATTGTATGTAGCAAGGATGATGGAATCCTTAAGTGGTAGGAGTCAAGTGGTAGTAACTTAACTTCCAAGACAAAGTAAATGTGGTTACTGTAATGGGTGGGAAAATGGCCAGGGCAGTAATCAGGATGGTTATACCTACAGACATCTTTGGTACCACCTAGTTGATTATGTTGTCCCTTGGACTGAAATAGATAGGTAGCCATCTTGTTTGATGACCTAAGTCATCAGCAATCATTTTCTCATCCCCAATTTCCAACCTGAGCCAGCTCACAGGAGGACCCTGTGAATGGAGGGATATCTGGTTAACTTGATGAAGGATCCTACAACACTGGCACAATTATGTACTATAAATCTGTTACTTAGCCTTTCCCACAGGAATCTGTGGCCATTTGCCAGAGTTAACCCACAGTAGGTAAAGTAAAATTTCCAAATTTTCTGGAATTACTCCTCACTGGCTCTGAGCTGATGCAAATCCCGGAGGACCTAAAAGGTCCCTGAGATCTATCAGTTAGAGGACGGGTTTGGAGTTTAGGTGGAAAATGGAATTTTAACCTAAATTCATTTCATAGTTGGCATAGTAGCTATGCAAAACCTACTATGCTAATCTGTGAAAGCATGATTGAAATAGATTTAATTAGCTACTGGCAGCATCCCCACATAGGCGTTTATACCTTTGGGGTAAAGGCTTTTATGATAGCAAAAGCCAAGTAGAAGTCCTTGGAACTGCTTCCCCCAAATAGTAAACAATAATTAATACTACATCTCTGAGATGATTGCAAAGATCACGCCACCATTGAATCTTGAAAGCTGCAGGGCTATTGATTCATTTCACATCAACATTAACTCATCTGTTTGGTCCATGCAGAATACAGATGAATCTAGAATAATGATAGTGGATTATTGTAGTTACAACTGCAGATGTTACAGATGTGGACTCCATTTTCCCCTCTGCTCTGAATAGCACAAAAATCAGAAGCAGTATGCTTTTATCTGCCAAGACATCAGTATACCTTCATTATCTTCATTTAGAGCTATGTCAACATTCTGGTTTTTAGCAATAATCTAGCCTACAGAGACTAAGGTTGTCTCGGGACTCGACAGCATGTTAATCCATTATGTGGATGACTCATGCTGATTAGACCAGGTGAGTAGGAAGTAACAGGTACTTTAGATGCCTTGGTAAAATATTTGCATGGCGGAGGTGAGAGAAACACCGCATAAAATTCAAGGCATGTCATCTTGGTGAAATTTCTAGGGGTTGAGTGGCCTGGGAAATGTGATATGCCCAAAGACATGGAAGACAAATTGCTACACTTTACACCCTTATCACTAGGAAGGTACAATATTTGGTGGGTTTCTTTGGATTTTAAAAGCAGCATATACACATTTGAGTGTGCTGCTCTGACTCATTACCAGGTAAGGATCTGTAAGTTTGCCAGTTTTGAAAGGTTCTAAAATCAAAGAGGCTCTGCAGCTGAGCCTCTGCAGAGGCTACTGTGCAATTTGAGACTACTGCTGTGTGAGCCTTATGACTTAGCAGACCTGGCAGCTAGTGATGCTGTATGGAGCTTTGAGATACCCTAATAGGAGAATCAGAATGCAGAATTTTAAAGCAAGGTCATCCTCTCTTCTGAAAAATAATAATTTTGCATTCATAAAATAATCTTAGCTTTCTGCTGGGACCTAGTAGAGACTGAATGTTGAAACAGGTTACCACGTGACTATGCAACCTAAGTAGTGCAGCACGAGTTAGGTATTATCTCATCCAAGAAACCACAAAATTGGGTGTTTACAGAGCACTCCATGGTAACAGAAAGAGAAAAAGCTGTCTGTGAGACAAGTCCAGCAGATGTTGAAGACTAAACTAAGTTGCGTGAATAGCTGGCTCAGACTCCTATGACACCTATTCTTGCTGTTGCCATCTCTCTCTCAACTCACACGTCTGGTCTCTTAAGGAGTTCCCTATGACTCGTTGTCTGAAGAGGGAAATATCTTGACTGGGTTCATGGATGATTTCTCGTAATACATTGGTACCAGCTAGGAAGAGACTTACCATAATGTTAAATGAATTTATTGTGAAAACTAACGTGTATGGTAGATGTTCCATAAATGTTACTCTAGCCCAGCAATTTCCAAATTGTGTTCTGTAGGATGTCACTAAATAAGATGTGCAAAGAGAATTTCTCGTCTAGTAAGTTTTAAAATTTTTGACTAGAAACTTAAAAAAACAAACAAAAAACTGCAGGAGTTGTAAAGGAGCTAAGATACTAAGATATATTATGAATTTCAGCAGTTCCAAAATTTATTTGACCCTAAGACCCCTTCTTCACAGACTATTTCACAGGACTAGTGTTTTTCAGAATCTGCCTTGGAAAGTATGGGTTTTAATGATTTAGGCTTTTAGAGAATATCAGTTTTGATAGCTAGGAATGAAAGTGTTAATTTTTATACTAACTGACTCAGATGTAAGATGTGCTCATCTTGGTTATTCTAAATGACTAGAATTCTTAGCTCAGAAAGAGATTTTAATAGAAAATCCTTGCCATCAGGGTGCTATAGGTGACACTACCCAAAAGGAATGTGTAAATCAAATTTAATGATGATTTTTCCACTTTGTAATAGGGATTAGGGTTATAAGGAGATCACAGCTCTGTGAATCCAATTAGAATATAATGAAATTCTTCCTTTGAGCTTACAAACCAGTTGATTTGGAAAGAGAAATAATTATAATAATAAGCATAATATTTGGCACTATAATTACACATTAGGTTATTCAAATTATTAAAGTCATTCTTAATTGAATGTACCTAGTTTTGCACAATGCATTGAGTTTATGGAGTCTGAAGTATATTATACTTTCTTTTGAGACACCAGTGGGAGGAAAGACTTGTAAACAAGATAAGGGCATGAGGTTAGGATAAGAAAAAAATTAGGTCTTACTACAAATGACTTTGAGTTATTAATGAGCTTTTATAACAGACCACATCAGACATTGTTATATGTAGAAAGAACAAAACATGATTGATCAGGACAAATTTCTGAGAATTCTATTAATTTAAGAAACCCATGAGTGAGTTTGCCTGTCCAATAAAACTTAAGTTAATTTTGATCCCATTACCCATCTTGCTGCCGAATTCAGCATTTATTGTTCTGTTTGTAAGGGATATGAGATGAAGAGGTGGTAAGGTATAATAGGACAGATTTGTTTTTCTTTTTTGCAAGCACCATATCTAGCCCTATTACCGCTTTTACATGATATTATAGACCAGCTTTTCTCAACCTGGGTTTTGGGAGAGAAACCATAATGCCCTCAGGAATCCATTGTATGCAATGAATTAACTTCCTTCCTATGTCTCATCCTTGGGAGAACGGAGAAAATAGTCATTCAAATAAATTTTTAGGACTAATTCTGTAGTGGAAACTTGTTTGATAGAGGCTGCTCTAGACTACTGATTTCAAAACACCAGTCAATAGAGCTTAAAACATTCCTGCATATATCATCCTCACTGATTTTGATCCAGTTAATCAAGAATGAGATTCAACAGTCTGTGTTATAAAAATCTCTCTAGATATTTCTGATGTAACCAGGTCTAAGAATCACTGCTCCCGATATAAACACTGAATCCCAAGATGCCTTATGAAACAAGGGTTCCAATGGCCAAAAGTGCTCTTGTTGGAGACTCCCAATGATATTAACATACTAAAGGATCTCAATTGTCCTAACGTTAAAAAATAATTATACCAAGTTTTTCAAATTTATTTTAACATGGGAATCTTTTTTGCTAAACACCTGTAGTCACCATGCAAAACTAGAGTACTACAGAAGCAGTTTGGGAAATGGGACTCTAGAGAATGGCTGTTGGCATCTATGAATGTCGAATTTAGTAAGACCATTACCAACTAATTTCAATCCAATCTGCCTGCTCCATCATATTTAGAAATCCATCCTTTTGAATCTTGGAAGTTTTTCAATTTCAAGAGTCCCTTGTTTTTTAAATAGTAAACTCTATTTATTACACAGTAAGTTCAAAATGTATCAAAATTTTAAATGCTATTTTTTAATCCATAAAATTAAAAAAAGAAAAAAAAGGAATACATTGTTCTTTATTTTTGAAGTGGGGATGATCTTCCTAAATAAGACTCAAAACCTAGGATCAATAAAGAAAGGTTTGATAAATTTTGTTACATAAAACAATACTTTGATATAGCAACTATGTCTAAATGTGACATACACATAGGTTATATACTCACAATATAAATGAGGACAATATTTGTAATATATATGCTAGGCAAGGACTAATTTGTTTAACATGCAAAGAACTCTTATAATTCCATAAGAAAAATACAGGCAACCAAGGAGAAAATGTGCATATGAACAGGCAGTTCACAGAATACCAACTATAGATTCTCAATAAATATTTGAAAAGAGGGAGCCAGCTATGGTCCAGCCAAAGGCCTTTATGCTTATGTTCCCTCGGCCTAAATTTCCCTTTCTCTAGATATCCTTTTGGCTCACACCCTCACCTGTGATGACTTTGCTCAGATGTCACTTTCTTATGAGGCCTTCCCTATTTAAAATTGCACCCCCAACTGCCAGCATTTCGTATTCCTCTACCCTGCCTTACTTTTCTTGGTAGTACTTACCACCACTAGATATACTATATATTTTCTTATCTATTTGGTTATTGTTAATTTCTCCCCTCAGAAGGCAAGACCCATGAGGTCAGGAAACTTTGTCTCTTATGCACATGCTATAACTCTCACTCTTCGATTAGTACCTGGCACATAGTAGGACTTCATTAAGTATTTGTTGAATGAATGAGTGAATAAAAAGATGTTCAAGTCTATAATAATTAAAGAAATGCAAGTCAAAACAGCCATGTTATAACAGGTTTTCATTTTGACTCTAATGATAACTTGTCAACAATCAGTCATAATGTAGGAATCCTTGACTTGATGCTAAAGCCTATACCAGCGGTTTTATTCTTGTAACTCCAGAACCAAACTCTCTATCTTTGTCCCGAAACCTGCCTAGGTGGTTCACTTTCGCTACTAATATTACCATCTTCTAGTTATTGACCCATTGTTCTCCTTCTCGGTGTCTTAATGCCAGCTCATCTGGATGACTCTGACAACTTCTTTTGGTTGCCCACCTCCAGTCTCATCCAGTACCACACTAACTGGAAACTCAGCCCTGCACCTGCCATGCCTCTCTACAGAAGCCTCTGTGGTCTATTCCTCATCGTGTGGGTCCTGGTCCTCCACGACCTGGTCAGCCGCCCTTCAGTCTCCCTTTGTAAACGTGCACATCCAAGTTCAGTCTCGTGGACATACCCAGAACTTTCTTCCTTTGTAGTTGTTCCGTGTTCTTTTATGAAATGATCAGTCAGGTGCGGCCACTAGTGGGGACACGGGAGAAGCTCAGGAGAACAAAGTGCGTTATAATCACAGGTCTAGAGAAAGAAGCATGCCACACCCGGCAGGGCCATGTGAGAAATACCAGGTTTGGGTTCAGGTGGCAGAAGACAGAAGCCAGGGGAAGCCCCTAGAACTTTTACTGAGGTTTCTGGGAAAGTCAAGGCGGGGCAGGGTAGGATAGGCCAGTGTGAATAATTTCAAAAGGCTCCAAGCCTTTAGGGTGAGTCCTCTTGCCTGGCATCTTCCCCTGGGACAATTAAGGCAGAGGAATATTTCTTCCTGGGTGCAAGGGCCAGATAAAGGAGGTAGGGATCTGGAATGGCTGGTTTGCATATCAAAGGCTTGCTCCCTCCTGGGCCCTTTGCTATTTCTAAGAATTGGTTAATCCCAGGAGCGGCAGTCTCTCTCTCTAGCCAGAAAGGTTTTTAAGGTGTCAAAACATCATAGGTAATACGCGGAAAATAAACAATATAAACAATACTCCTGTCTATGCTGTTTTCATGACTAGAATACCTTTTGCCAAAGACGCTGCCTTCCTCCATATCTATTATTGAAACCTTACTTAGCCTTTAAGTCTCAGTTTAAATATGTTTCCCCCTGGGAAGTTTTCTGATTTCTCCCAGCAGGAAACAGTATTTCCTTGTGTGCTCTCATACCACTGTAATTTTCCTTTTGTATTTGGCCTCGGTAATTTGTGTGTTTGCATTATTTCACTTCACAGGGTTAACCCAGAGGAATACTGACCCCTGCTAATCACTCTGCATTTGCTAATGTCCAGTCTATGAAATAAGGAAGGAAATGAGCTCCTGTCCCTCTCTGTTAGCCCTCTTGTAGATGCAAGAAGGCAGCTCCTGTGTTGGGGATCCCCTTTGGTTCTGTTGTGCTTGTAGGTGCCAGAGCTATCGATCAAAGCTGCCTGCCTCTTGCAGAACAGTCTTCACAGTTGGTGAGAAATAGCCACGAGAGAGTTAACATACAGGAAAATTCCATATTCACTCTTCTTTGAACATCACAGTGGCCAGTAGGAAAAGCAAGAGTGGTATAGAAATATGTAGCTTCAACCCCAGGTTAAGTCAGAGAATGAGTTTTCAGACCATCGCTCACCTGGCTTGCTCTGCCATTGATCCTATGTGATTAATTCCTGTTTGGTCTTTCTGGAGGACAGGACCTAGTGGGAACGATGTCCGGACATGGATATTATGATATTCCCATAATGGGAGCTCTTCTACCACAGCTCTTCAGCAAGAGTACTGAGAGTACTATTGTGAGGTTAGGAATATCAGATTTTTAAGGTCTCATGAGATATAGATATGTACTCAAAGACACGTGCAGGGTTTCATGCCCTGTCTTTCCAGCCCAACACAAGTGGGGCCTATAGAGGGCCCTCCCAGGGCCCCCAGTGGCCACCAGGATTGGTGTGGTGAAACTCATTCTAGCAATAGCCCCACATCACACTGGTGACTGCATCTTGTCACTGCAGACACTTCATTCCCTAGATGTGGTCTCTTTTAAGCGCTCTAGCGGTGGTACGCTAGTAACTGTTTAATATCTGGCTTGTGGGGATGGCGGTAGGGGTGGCGAAGGACCCTGGTTTATAACATCTGTTGCTTTCCATGGTGTAAATGCTTACACCATGCTCAGTTTCGAGCTACCAGTGTGCAGTCACTGAACAGGGAGTTGGGAAGAGAGATGCACAGTGGGCGCTCCCTGGCTGGTAGGCACTGGCTCTAGCTCACATCTGTGTTCTCCAGCTCCCTGTGCCATTGGTTCTGTCTCCAACCAGAAACGCCTGTGTGTGTGTCTGTCAGCTCTAGTTATAGACAATGAGTTCTCCCAGGAAGCTTGCCAGCCTCTTGTAAACCAGTGGATGCACAGAGTAGGGAGTGGGAGTGGTTCTCATTGTCGTCTATTATGCATGTCTCGTAATGTATGTCCCAATCGCAGCCTTAGCCCATTTGAGAAATCCTGTTACACATATTGTTGGTGTTGACAAAATAAATGCTGATTGCTGTTTAGCACCTAGCCTTGAGGAACTCAAAGCAATTTTTGTTATATTAAAAAGTGAATTGTTACAAGCATATTTGCCATCTAAAGAGATTGCTTGCAATAAATTTCCTTAGGGATTGCTGAGTCCTTTTGGTGTTCTTTTCACCCATGCTTAATTGGTGAACTCGTCTCAGCTCCAAGTAGAACTAGATTTTGACCTTTCAAGTAAACAAGAAGATGAACAAATTTATGTAATTTTGGTAACAAGTTAAGGTCAAATATTGCTTAACTTTGACCTTACTTACTCTTAATATCTCTCTTTCTTTCTCTGTCTCTCTGTCTCTCTGTCTCTCTCTCTCTCTCTCTCTGTCTCTCTCTCTCTGTCTCTCTCTCTCTGTCTCTCTGTCTCTCTCTCTCTCTCTCTGTCTCTCTCTCTCTCTCTCTCTCTCTCTCTCTCTCTCTCTCTCTCTCTCTCTCTCTCTCTCTCTCTCTCTCTCTCTCTCTCGTTCTCTCGCTGTGTGTGTTGTGGGGTAGAACTCCTTGGATGTCCACAGCTTCATTTTCCACAGTTCAACTTATTGGGGATATAATAACATGAAATATGCCATTCTTTTAACTTCTCAGGAAGCTTCAATAACTGGCTTATAACGTCAGGGGAAGAAATGAGCTTCTTTCTTACTGACAGGCTTGGAGTCTCTCCTTGCCTATCAGAAACTAAGTCAGACTGAAGCTAGATATTTGCCGACCACTAGAAGGCATAGTTGGAACTGGGGACAAGTTTAAGTTCTGGTGTTCTGGCACAGGCATGCCTTACCGTAGAAGTTTACTCAGGTTCAGTTCCACTTCTGGTGGCATGCTTGGAATGATGGTGGTGATGCTGGTGACTCCTAGGTGATGGCTGATTGGAGCCAATCACCAGTTTTCAATGGGCAGGTGGTAGTGACTGAGCAAACTCAAGAAGATCAGTGACGTTTTTACACTTATGTTTTTCTGCCAATGAGAGAAATAGTCATCATAGGAAACTCAGAATATACAGAAAAACATAAAATCATCCCAAATCTCAGTGACAGTTAACATTACAAATAATACAATTAGATGCCATGGTATGTGCATAGTTTATATGAGTCTTATTATCAACATTCTCAATGACACTGTACTATTCTATCATATGAATGTACTGTCGCTGATTTAACTCTTGCTATTTAAGGGAAGCATGATTCCACAATGATAATAATTTGAAGTGCATCCTAGTACCTGAATCTTGTCTACCTCTTTGATGATGTGGTTTGGATGGAATTACAGATGTAAATCAAATTGTCACATCAAAAAGGTTCTTGTTTTATAGACTTGAAATTGCTTTTGAGAAAGGGTTTAAAAAAATTGTCTTTCCATGAATTCCTATCTTCCTAAAAAGAGGAGGGTGAAAACCCTCCTCGTTTTAAGATTAATAATATATAAATAGAATGAAATGGACCCCTGTGAGGTTTTAACCTTAACTTTATCTGCCATAAAGCTAGAACACTAGAGAAAACAGGAAATGCTAGTTTGGTGATACTTTATAAACAATCGTTCATCAGGCATCACCAAAGTACAAGCTGCCAAGATAGGAAGGAAAAAGAGACATTGGCGTAATTTCTGGGCCTATGCAAATGCTCAGCTCACCTAGATATCTTGTTGGGTGGAATTTCTTTGGTTATTTTTCTTTCTGCTGTAATACCAAGCACAAGGTATCTGACAAACAAGATGTAATATGACACACAAGGTGTGGCCTCAGGTGTATTCCTGAATGAGTGGCTGTCACACCTGTCTTCTAAGGAGGTGGTAATAAGGATTAAGAGTCTAATCCTATCATTTTGCTGCTGTTTTTATTTATCATGTAGGTGTAATTATAGTGTTTCCCTTTTAAATGGCTCTTAATGTATTTGGCCAAAGGGGAAAACCAAAGCAGTTGGTAAAAGTCAATTGTTTCACCATCTGTCTCTATCTCATTTCCCTGGTTGCAGTTCTAGCAGCCCTGCCTGGGAGATTAACTTCTTTTTACAAATAAGTCAAATCTATTGATTTTGGCCAACAGTCCCAGATTTAGAAAAACATGATAGCCTTCCGCCACCTGCTCTTTGGTATTACTTATGAAATTATTATCAAGTAATAGTGTGAATAGTGAAAATAGTACTGCTCTTGGGTATACTTCCAGAATTTTCTATGTAGAAATAAAGATATATATATAAAATAAACCCATGTGGAGTCATCCTACATACATTCTTGGTTCACTTTACAACATATCCTGAACATCTCCTTATATCAATAAGGAGGGATCTTTTCTTCTTCTCTTTTTTGAACAACAACAAAGTCTATGTATGTCTCTAAGGTGATTTTTTAAAAAGAAGTCTCCTGTTTTTGATGTTTTCAATCATTGCCACTATGTAGGGCCCAGTATAATTTTGGGAATGTATGTCTGTGATGAAGTTCTAGGTCAAAGCGTATATGCAATAAAATAATCTTTCAATGAGGACAAAGCAAAACAGAGAATGATCTTCTGGGTATAAAAATGAGGCAATAATGGATAATATTATTTTTTATTGGTGAATATTGGGGAACAGTGTATCTTTCCATGACCCATCAGCTCCATCTCAAGTCGTTTTCAATCTAGTTGTGGAGGGCACAGCTCACTGACCCATGTGGGGATCGAACTGGCAACCTTGGTGTTATGAGCACTGCACTCTAACCACTTAGCCAACCACCCACCCAATAATGGGTAATATTTTAAGGATGATTTCATAAAAAAGAACCATCTGATAAACTTTCCATTCTGCTGTTTTAACTAAAGCATTTGTTCTTCTGTTGTTTGCTTAAAAAAAAAAAAGAAAAATTACCCAGTGCAGACAGAGACTCCAATAATGGCATTGAGATCCAAAGATGGCATTAAAACAAAAATGATTTGAATATAGAGGAAAGAATGGGCGACCTGAGGTCATGTTATGGTTGGTCACAAAAATATACTTGATCTTCATCAAATCATCTCGTCTAATCTCAACTTTGCCATCTGTAAAGATAAAGTTTGGGGAAATCTTTAAGAATGGTTTAGAATGGTTTTAGAATGGTTTCATGTGATTTGTTTGCCACATAGGGTTTCTAGTGGTATTGCTCATGAGTGAATGCTGGTCAAAGCTGAAAGTCATAGTTCTCTGAAAATGGGTTCTGTTGGCAAGGAGTTCAGCCTTTGCCCAGATTAGCAGTGATGGGTGCTGAGGGGAAGTAGAAGATATTTTAGGACAATGTTTTTTATGTTTTTCCATATTGTCTCTGTCATTTGGCCCCAGAAATGTGCTCATCAGTTCCAGGAGGAATTTGAGCCAATATGCTACTTGACTCAACCCTCAGAGAATCTTTCACAGTAAGGAGCAATCTTAAGGGATGATGGTTTGTCAGTGTTGCTCTAATGGTTTGAGTAACTTCCATCTTTTCCATCTTGGAGTCTGGTTTCCAAAAGTATTTCACTGAAATCAGTGCTTTAGTATTCACAAATCTAGCACAGAAAGATTGACCATTAACATTTTTCTGGGCTCTCTTTCTAAATCCCTCCCTCAAACAAATAATTAATGTTTTAAGATTTCTTAAAAGACCTCTGTCTTTTTAGACCATTGGGAGCAAATTAGTACCTCCATATTTTCAACTTAGCCCAATGGTGGGTAAAAAGTAAATGCTCAATAAACAATAGTAACTACTACTACTATTGTAATGACAGAAGATGAACAATTTTGCAATAGCCAATTAAGATAAGGTTCAGGGCCTGAAAGTCTTTCAAATATATCAATAACATCAAAGAGAATCCAGATAGAAAACATAACTTCTATATGTCAAATAGTATAAAAATTTTTCAGTCCGCAGAATATTTTATTATAACTTCTAAATTTACATTAAACTCTTTCCCAGTAAATCCAAACTAGGCATTTATTCAAGTCACTTTTCATTCATCATGAGGTTTAGCAAATCTAAGGATCTGTCCCCAGGCAAAACCACTTCATACTTTGGGTTTCCCCTGAAAGCCCAGATTACCAGGGAAATTAAACCAAAAGGAAATACAAGTTCACTCTAGATGTGGGATGTTCCTGTAGAACTTACTGTGTGATATCTCCAACTTCACCTTGGATTTCTTTGAGGAGGATAAAAGCTGAGGATGAAGGAAAAGGCTGTGATAATTCAAAAATAACCAATGAGTTGCTAATGAATTTAATGAGCTTAATTAAAGGAGGTCCCTGGAAATGGGGTTCCTGCAATGAATTTCCTGAGAGAGTAGACAGATGACTCACCAACTTTGGCCACCAAGGCAGGCTGAGTCATCTAAAGTCAGCTGAATCACCTGCCTTCAGCTCTGTTTTATAAGAACTGGGGCTGGCTGGATATTTCCGTCTCTTGGATTGCGAGTATTAAGCATTTAAGTATATGGAGAATATGATGTCCTTCTTAGGAAAAACCACACAAATTGCTCATGCACAGATGGATTCCATTAGTGAAAGCAGATTAGTAATTGTTTTAAGTTCCTGATGATGAAAAAACTGCTCTGAACACCTGCCTACCTTACTGGATTCTTTACTCACCAGATAAGCCAAGTGACACTCCATGAGGATCCAGGTTAGGTTTGAAGACCTGGATGGCTGACAGCACAGAGCCAGAAGACCGGGTCAGAGAACATCCTGAGATGTCATTTGCAGAGCTTGCTTTTAAAGTCTCCGTGCTAATCTGGACCACACATGCATTACAAGTAGAGAGTTTGGGGTTTTTCTTTGTTTGTTTTTTAAAGATGTTTCACAATGAGGGATTATTGAAAGAAGTCAGCTAACTTTTTTTTTGGAAATACTAGGGAAGCATTTTTGGGTGCTCAATTCTCCTGTAGTGTGGGCTTTAATAGTTGTGGGGTGTTTTTGTTTGTTTTTGTTTTGTTTTGTTTTAGGGGGATGGAGGCAGGTTGACATAAGAGAGAGAATCCAGATCAGGGAACATGAAGATTCTTGAGCCATGTGACCAGACGAACACCCAGGCCTTTCTGAGCCTCAGTTTCTTCATCTGGTAATTGAAAGGGTTGTGTTAGATTGGTGTTTCAAACTTGCTTGAACATGTGGATCGCCTGCGGCACTTGTTAAAAATACAGATATCCCTTGCCTCACCTCATCCTATTGAATCCAAATCAGCAGGGTGAGGCCTGAGAATTGTTTTTTTAACCAGCACCTTGGGTGACTCTTATGCTCAGACAAGTTTAGGAAACACTGTATTTGACAATCAGTCAGATAGTTTTCCGCTCTAAGATTGCTCAAATGATCCTTCAGAACACCAAATCTTATTTTCTTTTTCCTCCCTCCAAATTGGGGAGGCAAGAATCAAATGGGAAACAAAAGAAGTTATGTTGTGGGTGGAGCGGCACTGGTGGGGCTGGTCTGCCACTAAATTATAATGTATAGGAAGTTTGTCTTGGGTACAGTAAACCTTAGATAATCAAGGACTGTGTGTTGTTCCTGCTCTAAATAATACCTCTCAGGAAAGGTCTGATCAATTCATCTACCCTGGAGTTTAAATAGCTCAAGAGTCGCCTTGAATTTTCTCTCTTGTATATTAACAACTTTCGAAGCCAGTGGAATGGAGGCATCAAGAATGTCAGCAAGCTGGAAGAGCACCAAGCGTAGACAATGACCTTATCTACTCCAAAAACTGCCCTGAGCTGGTCCCACATGAAGTAGGAGAGCCTGCATCCGTTCCAGGACTGTGCAATAGGACATTGATCACCCAAGCAAGAAATATAGCAGAAATCAGAACAAAATTAGTGTCACCATTGCAGACCACAAATTCCAGATAGCCTCCTTGAGCAGTTTTAATCTCTTCTCATAAATCCATCTGCTAACAAGATACTTTGGAGCAAACTTTTTTAGGAGAGCAAAAATTCATAAATCATGTATTCATTCTTTCATATGTTCAGCATTATTTATTGAGGAAATGCATCTATTCATGTAGTCTATTCAGTAGTAAACATTACTGATTGAGTCCTCCTATGCACCAGGCACTGCTGTAGATCCTCTGGATTTAGCAGTGAACAAGATGAGTTCCTGAGTGCATTCTAGAAGATGGTCCAGAGCTTGTATTCTAGAAGATGAAGGAGATCAGAATATGCTACCCCCAAATATGCCACTTTGGCATAAAGGTTATTTTGAGCTGAATTAAGAAACAGAAGATGCAGGTAAAAGCTCTCTACCCTCCCCCACCTGTTTAAAGGCAGAAAATAAGATTCCCTTTGTAAAATTGTTCTCTCTGTCTTCTCCTATACCAGGAAGAGCAAAGCAGCATTTTTATCATCTGAGATGGAGACTGTGCCAAGATGAACTTGCATAACAGACTTTACTAAAATAATTCTTACCTTCCATTAGTTTCCCCCATATATCTACCTTCCCACAATGTACAGCCCCTAAACTCCTATACCTCCTTTCCTTTGTTTTGTCATTGTCCTACAAATGTATTGCTCTTTGTTAAAATGGTATGTAAACCCCTGGATCTAAATGCTTTTTGGGATTCTCACTTCATTTCTTGAGGCCCTTTCATATGCATATGAAATAAAGCTTTTTTTTTCTCCTGTTACTTTGTCTTTTGTCAATTTATTTCCAGGACCCCAGGTGTAGAACCAAAGAGGATAAAGGATGAGTTTGTTTTTCCTCTCCTGCAAAGGGCAGATAGACAGTAACAAATAAATTAAGACCACTTCAGAGGGTGTTAAGTGATATGATGGAAAAACAATAGATACATTGTCTTCAAGAGTGATTGTGCAGGGGTAGGTGGTGGGTAAGATACCTACTCCACAGGCCCTGCTAAGGAGATTCAGGAAGGACTGACTGTTAGACATGAGATGAGTGTGTGTGTCTGTGAGTGAAATAACTGAGGTCCTCTAAGAACAAAGGACTTACTCAGGTAAAGGTGAGACTAGAGTGCAGGTTTCCTAGTGTCAGGAGGTAACTTTTTTTCTGATGAACTTAACCTTCTTAATGTTACTCCCGATGAAGAGGTATAATTTTTGCCTCACAGACTCCTTGGATGCATTTCTCTGAGTCCTTTTGTATTTGTTGCTTGCTGGAATTTAAGTGCTGAAATAGGTTTAGAGATCTGGAACAGTGTAAGGCGTACCAACCTAAATGCTGAGGAATTTTAGTAGCCCATTTTCAAAATATTAAGGGACAATAGGAGCTAGAACGATTGTGGTACTATAAGCTTTTAACCTCACCTGACAAAGGTTATGGGAAGATGGTTCGTGCCCAGTCGAGGAGATCTGGAATAGTCTGATCACCAGAAATGAAACCAGTCCCATTTCTCATCCATTCTGTTAACTTACGTGGAAGTTATTTTTACCACGGACCTTTATAGCCACATTTCCATCCAGACTCCTGGCAATGCTTGAACCTTTCCACTGCAAGAAAACAAGGAAACTCATTTCTTTTAACATGTATTGACTCAATCTACCCTGTCTTGTTTCCCATAAGCCAAGTGCATGAATGGCTTGCTCAGATATGATGTCATTTCTGAAAATTTTAACAAAAGATGAGTTGTATCAAAATGATTTTTCAGCGTTGTTACAAGACAAGCTAGCCATTCTAATAGTCTTCTGGCATTTTGTGCTTCTTTTTCCTTGATGCTTGGAAGGTAGGATTTTACACCGGAGGCTCATGAAAAGTATTACCTCTTTGGTGTTTGGTTTTCTATATTGTAATACGAGAAGACTAACTTTCCTTTCTTTACCAGCCTAACTGATACACTAGTCTGAACATCTTTGTGAGGTTCAGTTATATACAAATAAAGGAGCCACCGCCATCTGGTGTATTACAGGCGATACTACAATTAGCGTGTTACTTGTAATGCCACGAGGCAAACAGCCAATTTTCCAGACCATGGGAATTTTCCTGTAGGAAGATGGGAAAGTTCCAATGACCAAACAAATTTAATAGAATAAAATCTTGGTTAACTGGTACTAAAGTAACTACAATCCTTAATTAAATTATGTTTTTGTGTGTGTGTGTGATTGAAAAAGCGGCATAGGGCGCTATCCTTTCTATTTAGGGAAAATAAAAACAAGTGACAAAAGAAGTAATAACTGAGATTTGGTTACATAAAATTCTAGAATATTTTCAGTTTATCAAATAATAGCATATAAAATATGTAACATTAAGAAGAACAATTTTGATGCCCTATAATACTTTAGTCGTTAATCAGGTTTTCTACTTAAGGCAGAATGATTTTCATCAATCAGTTTTTAGTCAGTAGGAGATAAGTATTTCCTGAAGCCTTTTGAATCCTGCCTAGCACCCTCGATGACCAATGTGATTGCACTTAACTAGGTTCCTACTTGTTGAGTAGTACCAATTAACTGAATAGTCATTGTTAAAAAGATAGCTAACTGGAATCTAGTAAGATCTAGTCTCCACAGTTGGTAACCTTGTGCCAACTTGTGGATTTAATATATCTGAGCAGGCTGATCTGTAAAATGGTGTTAATAATAATGTCTATGTATAGTTCCGTTAGGAGCGTTATATGCCAAGTTCAATGTATGGTATAACCTATGCTCAAAAATATTTTGCTTGCTTGCTTGCTTGCTAGCTTCTGTACATGCGCGCGCACACGCGCACACACACACACACACACACACACACACACACACACACCCTGCAAGGATTTCAAACAAGTACTATAAGCAGATGATCTTTTCCCTTTAAACTTTTTCTCTTTAAACTCTCTCATAAACTTTCTTGAAATAAGAGGGAGAGTGAAATACCAAATTGAAATGCATGTATAAAAAAATGTGTTTTATGCTCTCGTAATGCTCTCAGAATTAGAGATCAGTTTGGATGGTTTATTTTAAAAAACCTTCCTCAATCTATACACATAGATACAAATATAGGTTTCTGTGGGTGTTTTGGGGGCTAGGATTGGGTAGAGGCAGGGAAATGTTGAATTCAGTTAAACAACCGGCTGTTTTGCAACTAATTTGTAAGTAGTGATTTGGATGAATTTAAGGTATTTTAAAAAACATATAGTTTGCTGAAATGCATCTAAGAAATTGATCTATATTGAACGTTAGGGTAACTTCATCATGGTTTTCTTGCTTTCTGGAGGATCTATTCATGTCATGTCAAATTTTATATAGGAAATCAACATTATTCTCTAACACACTTTGACAATAAATAGCTATTTTAAATCTTTCTTTGGAAACAGTTCCATAAGCAAGTGAAATGACAGAAACAGACAAGGAGCAAAGGGAATTTTAAGCACGTTTTCATGTCCAGGCAGGTTTTCCAGTGAGTTAACAAAACAGCCAAAACATGAAAGGAAGGTGCAATGCATAGTACGTGTGTGTGTGTTATAGGTAATTCAAAGATTGTGAAATTGGTAGCAAAAGCTCTTTTCTGCAAAAGCCTGAGTTTTTCCCTTTCTTTTGAAACGGACCTGAAATGTGGAGCCCTGATAAGTATAATCGTTACCACTAGGGGGTGACAATTGATAATGAATCAGCTTCCCTTTCTGTGAGCCTAACCACTGGCGTAGTTTGGTTGGTACGGGAGTAATGTTTCTTCTTTTATTGATTGCCTGGTGATGTGTGGTGTGAGGTATTTTGTTTGCTGAACATGCTCCACACCAAATATCATTCCTTTTGTGTTACACAATATGGGCCGTAGAGAAGAACCTCTAGTGCTGGACAACTTTGAAGATTTCAAGTAACTGTCTGGAAAATTAATTAACGGATGGGAACATTTATTCTCTCGTGCATTTATTTAATAAATATTGTAAGTCCACAGGCCCTGTGACTGACACTGGGGATACAATGGTAAACAAGAACATATCTGCCCACAGGGAGGTTTTCTTGTAGGGGGAAAGGCAACAAAAGCCAGGTCAACAAACACATCAATAAAATGATCGTGAACTTTAACCAAACAGATAAAGGAAAGAAATATGGGGATGAGATATAGAATAGCTGGAGTTAGAAAAGAGACACTACATTAGATCAAGTGTTACTTTACTGAAGGCTGTGCTAGTCTCCATCTAAACAGCAAATTTCAGAGACACATTATATCCCTAATTTGGTTGTTTTCCACTTGCCTAAGATTCTGGCAAAGTTCCCATAACTCAGCATTTTGGTGCCTTCGAAGCTTGAAATATCACTGATATTTAGCACTAACATCCCACCTCGGTACACCTCTCATAGATACTTGCAAAACTTCATTAAGAGAGGCATCAAATGGGAGGAACATGCCTGTCTCTTTCCATTCCGCATGACAGAATGGAAGCTTCAGTAATGTAACTGGCTAACTTGCATCCATTTTTGTCTAAATAGTTGGTGCATTTCTTGAGAAATCTCTCTCTCTCTCTCTCTCTCTCTCTCTCTCTCTCTTTCTCTCTCTCACACACACACACACACACACACACACACACACACACAAAATAACTCATTTAAAGTTAAAATTATCTAGCATGGAAAATAAGAAAATTATCCTAGCATTGATATAAATATAAAAAAGACTAACTTTGGTGCTATTGAGGTTGCACATTTTCTAGTCATTACTGATTGTTTAATACCATTTCCTATTTTCTCGATTTCTTTTTTTACCTGAAAGACCCGCCCCCTTTATTCTCTATCAATTTAAGTCTACCTCATCTTTCATCTTCTAATGGGTTTCTCTGTCTCTGCTTCTCTGTCTCTCTTTAAATTCCCCTGCATACCATGTGTATTCCTTCATTTTCTTTATGCCAGAAGCACTCGTGTAATTGAGCAATTGGTTAAACAATATGTTCTTAGGATTTTATAATCATTTCATCTCTGTTGAAAAAAAAATGCTGATTGGCTACCCAACAATCTCTCCTTTTCCCAGTCTCGCTTGCAACTAGGGATGAGACAAGTGACCCAGATGTAGCCAGTGATATGTAAAGGGAAATATACTGGTATCTTATGAGAAAAGTATTTTCTCCAGGACAAAGGGAAAAGATATATGTGGAGGCCCTCTCATGGCCTTGGCTCTTCTTTTGCCCTTCCTTTGGATGAGGTTATGAAGGCTGTAATGTCTGAATCTGCACAACCATCTTGTGAACAAAATGGGAAACACAAGAGACTCTTAGAGATGCCAACCCAGTGCTCTTGACAACGTAGAGCTGATGAACCAGCTCTGTAATGATCATCTCCCGGCTTCTTGTTATATTGTTTAATTTAATGCCTTTATTATTTACACCACTATTATTTTATTATACTGTTCTCAGGAGCCAAATGGAGCCTAACCAACACAATCTGAATATTAAAATCCCTTGAAAATATCATCTCACTTATACTGTTGAGACTTCTGAGAACTTGGCCCAGTGCTCAATACAGAGTAGTGGCTAAATAAATATGTGCAGTCTCCATGTTTTTTCTTTGTCCCCTCTTCACTTTCTCCCCCATCAAATGAACTTCTTGAAATTAATCTCATATACTCATTTAAGAGACTACTGAATTGGTATAAGGAACTTGTCCCTACATAGGGCTGTTATATAAGATGCATATTTGTCAGCGGGTAGCTCATGCTCACTTTGCCAGGGCAAAGTTTAATGATTTTGAGCTTCATAAATACATGCCTCCAGAGGGCAGAGGCCTTTCTTTTTCATCTTCCTATCTACAGTCCAGCTCTGTGCCTATACAGATATATACAGACAATGGATGAATAAGTATGAGGGGTAGAGCAGAGGGAATGGAAATTGGAAGCAGGACAATGTATTTGGCTACGTGAAGGGTATGAGATGGATCACTGTAAATTGCGTGAAGCAGAATTATTGCCTTATTCATCTTTGCATCTTCTATACTAACTAGTGTTTCTAAAAGCGTAGTCTGACCATTCAGAATCAACTAGAGCTTTGCTAAAATTCACATACCTGGGCCGCACTCCAGAACTACAGAAAGAAAATTTCTGCAAAGCGGCCCAGGAACCCGTGATTTTACTCACTCGTGAATCACTGCCCAGTGCCTAGCAGAGTTCTTTGTATATATTAGACATTCAGTAAGTAACAGAATGAATAAATAAGTGATGCAAAGATAGAGCAACAGCTCAAACTCAGATCCAATCTCTAAAGTCATTCCTTTAAAACCTAATATTTATTTGATGAAGCACAATATTTTATTTAAAAATTAGAAAATCCCCTTTTCAAATGAGCAAAATATTTTCTTTGATAACCAAGAAGGCAAACTGTTTAAATGATTCCCTCAGTCTCAAATGTAAATAGATTGAAATCAAGAATAAGATTTCTTTTAAAATACTTGGGTACTCAGAAATGAAGGCAAAATATTATATGTCCCCAACCCCGTAAATATTCCCGACTACTTCTCTGTGCTAGTCTTTCCCATGTACCCCTACCCAGAACTTGGGCATAACCATATTTTGCCACTGGTTCATTGAAGAATGAGTTCACTTTCTGGACAGGGATAGAACTTATCTACAGCAAACACAATGGTGAGCACAGATTCCTCTTGGAAGTGGCTGTCACCCTGCATTTCTGACCCCAGTGGAAGGCTGAATCATCTCCATCTCCAGGCCAGACACGGTCTCACTTCCTTTAAAGCTGTGGTTACAGAGATGTGTGCTTTCCTGCTCTGCTGAAGTAGGTCGTGCTGTATATGGTGCACCCTGGCATAACCAGATCAACTGTATAAGACGGCACCATCTAGATTCTTTCTGTGCAGGATGAGAGAAAGCTCTTGCTTAAACAGTCGATATTGGGGCCTCCATTTCAATAGTGTGTGGTTACAGGGAAGTGAGGAAGCATCTGTTTGGAGGGAGTAAAGAGGTCTTCTTTAGCCAAATGGTTTGCACAACAAACTGGAGAAACTAACCCCACCCGTGCTATCCAAACTTATCTCTCTCCTCCCAACAGAGTCAAGCCAGTTTCTTCCTCTCCGCCCAACATGTCATGCTCCTTAAAGCCTATATGTATTTGCCCAAGATCTTTTGCTCCAGCTGGAATTTCTTATTCTCCTCTTCACCAAAAAAAAAAAAAAAAAAAAAAAGGAGAACAATGCTCATAATAACCATTGAGCAGTTACTATGTGCTTTATATACATTGTCTTTTTGAATCCTACTAACAACTTACAGATAAGAAATGGATAATCAGAAGGGTAAAATTATGCAGCTAAGGTCATCCAGCCAGCATGCTACTGAACTGAGTTTCAAATCCAAGGATGTCTGATTCCAAAGTACATGGCCAGAGCCATTGTGCACTCATTGGGGTGTCCTTTGGTCCTCCAAGTCCCGCATTATCCATGAAGCCCTCTTTGACTTTTTGTATTGATTACCAGCTAACCCATGCATATTGGTACTTTAAATAAAATCATAGCGTGTCAGAGAAAGGAAAACTTCAGAGTCCGTCTAAATCACCTCTCTTTTTTTTACAGATGAGAAAATCAAGGATTAGGGAGAAGCTATTCTTATCAGAGGTCTTACAGAACTCAGTCATGTACTTAGGGCAGAATCTTGCTGATTCTGCCCCTAAAGTTGGGAGTCACTAATATTCTATATCACGTGATGTTTCATCTGTGTTTGGTGTTTCATTTCTTTCACCTGTGTTGTCTTAGCTCTCAGATCTGACTCCATTGAGACTTTGTTTTATACTTTACTATCCCCTACAGTGTCCAACCAAGAGCTAAACATATTCTAAGTGTCCAGTAAATGCTTGTGACTTGAAATGAAGAAGGTTTTGATACTGAGTATTTGACTTGGAGGTGGCAAGGAAATGGATTATGGCAATTAGGTCCAAGGCCACGTAGAACAGACCTTCCATGTGGGTGGTACATAGATGGGGATTGGAAGATTTGGTTTGTCTCCTTTACTTCAGCTCATATAGACTTGGGAGCCTCATTGGCAATAGATTTCAGGGAGAGGAGTTCTGATTTCTGATTTTCTTTTGCCTTCCTAAGCTGGGTAGACATACTTAGTAAATGTGACCTTCGGATTCTCAGGACATGTCTTGTTCTGCTATGAGCACATGGAACCAAGCCCCAGTGACACTGTTGTCTTGGAGTGGCAGAGCCTTATATGGAAGCAGAGTGTACTTTTTGCTTTATTGAGGGATCTTTAAATAGCAGAGAACAGCAACTCAAAGCTTTTCAAAGAGCTACTTAAAGTTATTTTTCTCCATGACAACAGCCTGCCAATAAGGTTAGAATTTAAAGAGCTAGGACCCCAAGTAGAAAGAGAAAAGGAAAATTTCCCTGCTAACTTGAATGCTCAGAGATGAACCACAGCCAGAGTGTAAATTCCATACATTGACTCACAACTATAGAACAGATGAGATGAGCAATCAGACTGCATTCTTTAATTATCTGTGTGCAAAATCAGGAGGATATTTAAAGGTGTTCACTTGGTGGTAGACAGGGTGGAGAGAGATAATCACAGACATGTGTAATGATGGCTGGTGTTAAATAATGGATTCAGTTTCCTGTGTGTTGTTACCCTTAGAAGTTTGGAGGACTGATTTTGTTTTGGGTGCTTAAAGATCAACTTCCAAACAATCCTCTTGACTTTCCTGTGCCTGCACCTTGCAAAATCACCTTTTGTTCTGTCTCATGAAATCTGACTCCTGGGACAGGCTGTAGTGAACTCAACTCCTGATCTCCTTTTCTCTACCAAATGAAAACATTCAGATGCCTTCTCAGGGAGCCCCATACTATATTTTTTAAAATTAAGACTTTATTTTTTTAGAGTAGTTTTAAGTCCACAAATTGAGTGGAAGTTACAGAGATTTTCCATATATCCCCTATATCCATAGGCATGGCTTCCCCCATTATAACCTCCACCAACACCACCAAAATGGTACATTTTTTATAACTGATGAACCTATGTCGATGCATCATAATCTCCCAAAGTCCATAGTTTACATTAGGGTACACTCTTGGTGTCATATATTCTATGGGTTTGGACAAATGTGTAATGACTTGTATCCATCATTATGGTATCATACAGAGTATTTTCACTGCCCTAAAAATCCTCTGTGCTTCCCCTGTTCATCCTTCCCTCCCCCCATCCCCAGGCAACCACTGAACTATTTACTGTCTCCATAGTTTTGCCTTTTCCAAAGTGTCACACAGTGGGAACCATACAGTATGTAGCCTCTTCAGGTTGGTTTCTATCACTTAGCAATATGCATTTAAGGTTCCTTCATGTGTTTTCATGTCTGCATAGCACATTTATTTTTAGCGGAGCACAATATTCCATTGTCTGGACAGACCACAGTTTATTTATCCTTTCACCTACGGAAGGACATCTCTGTTGCTTCCAGGTTTTGTTAACTATGAATAAAGTTGCTATAAACATCTGTGTGCAGGTTTTTGTGTGGATGTAAGTTTCCAGCTCTTTTGAATCTGCTGGATTGTATGGTAAGATTTTGTTCAGTTTTGTAAGAACCAACCAAACTGTCTTCCAAAGTGGCTGTGTGTGTCTGCATTCCCACCAGCAATGCATGAGAGTTCCTGTTGCTCCACACCCTTGTCAGCATTTGGTGTTGTCAGTGTCTTCGATTTTGGCCATTCTAACAGGTGTATAGTAGTATCTCCTTGTTGTTTTAATTTGTATTTCCCTGATGACAAAGGATGCAGAGCATCTTTTCATATGCTTATTTGCCATCCATGCGTTACTTCTTTGGTGAGGTATCTATTAAGGTATTTGGCCAATTTTTAATTGGATTATATGTCCTTATATTTTGAGTCACATCAGATTTTTATTTCTCTATTGTCAGAGGCCACCTTTATACCCCACATTGGGGGAATTTGTGTGATTTATCTTCTACTCCTAATTTACCCCAAGAATTGCCCTGATAACTTTCTTTACCCTCCACCTCCAACCAAATCCTAGTCTAACTCAGCCGTATTAATTTCAGAATTTATCAATTCTAAAAATTAAATAAACACAATTTTCTATCTGATATGGTATACCCTTTACAGTGTCCCTTACAAGTACTCATGGGACTTTATTTAGTGACAGCTCTCTGGCTTGACAGTAGTAGCAAGTTTCACTATTGATCAATATCAGGGATTACCATTCATTTAACAAATATTATTGGGTGCCCTTTATATGTCAAGACCTGGAGCCGTGAGCCAATAAGACAATTATCAACTTCTTTCTTATTGGGTAAAAGTGGTTTTCCATTGCTGGCTCTATTCTGCCTATTGAAACCATATAATCAGCCATTCCATTTCTTCAGAAACTTGAAGACAACAATCAGAGCCCCTCAAAGACCATTGTCATTCTGGCCTCCCCTTCTTTTGGACATGCTCCAGTTGGTCAATGACAACTTTCAAAGGAGATGCTTCAGAATTTCACCTTACTTCCTGGGCTCTTCTGCACGTTTTGGATGCTCAGGTGTTACTACAGTTGCTTAAATCTGTGGATTACATTGCTCGATATGTTTCCTGAGTCTAGAGGTGCAAGTTTGCATATATCCCTTGGGGAGAAAGAGTTGAAAAGATTATCTTCGACATGGGGAGTTGTTCTTTTCCTGCTCTTTAACTGGAAAAATACATGTGTTTGTAGCTTTGAAAACTGAAATGCTAGGTTTTAAGTAACTTGCAAATAATAGAGGGGAAAATGGGCTTCATAAAATTCTATGAGAGGAACCGGTGTATTCCCCTTTTAGTTGGTAAGCTGAGTATAAATGGTAACCAGAAAGTAATTGCCTCTAACTACATTTCACTGAGAACTGATGTCCCTTTGACCAGTAAATAATGTTAGCTTACAAAAATATTAATCCAGGTTTTTATACTGTGACAACTGAAATAGGCAATGATTATAGTCCTTGAACTTTTGCTTCTCACTGGCTGTTACACCAAAGCATAATCAATGCCACCATGACACGGTTTTGTGGCTGATATTACCAAGGATCAGGCAACCCCTTGGCTCTTAGACTTGGCTTCTTCTAGGTCTGAAAAGCCTCAGACCGATTCCAGCAAGAATCCACCATCTCCCCTTATGTCAGAATTTGGAAGTCTTGACTTGTTCTCCTGGCTGATTATTCTCTGCTCTCATTTTCCACCTCGTTCTGCTTCCTGGATGTTTTCTCTGCCTGTCTCTGCCCTGCTCTTGGCCCCAGGAGGATGACTGCTGTAGTATATTTCCTGGCTTGTCAGGTGGCTCCTAGTGAAGTTTGGCCAATGAGAGGCCCAGGTCAGAGTGTGGGAAGAGTATATCTTCCAAGCCCTGTGCTTCTGTAGAAGTAGCTGTACCCATTACTCCAGATTACAGCTCCTGCCAAGCAGCCCTGAATCTAGAGTTCCAGCTTTCATTAGGCTGTAGGAACTCTATTTCCTCCCCTGGGCCCTGTACCCTATGGCTGGGAATGGCCTCCTCTCATTGCTACTCTCTGAGTGCCTCAACCTCCTTAACTTTTCCTTAAACCTGCCCTCACCTCCATCCTGTCATTACAGCCTCTCCATTCAAATAATCTGGCATGAATTATTTCCTGCCTGTCGCCTACCAATAAACCTCTGCATGTTCGAGACTTTTCTGTAAGTCATGGAGCACCATGCCATCTGCACCAGGGAAGCCTTCTTATCTTCTTCAGGCAGGTGCAGAATCAAGAGTTTGGCAATCCTGACCTGGCAGCTCCTCAGAATCACCTGGAGAGCTTTGAAATATCCACATATAGATTCCAGAATGCCACCTGTTAATGAGACTTGGGACAGGGCCCTACAATTTCTACTTTTAAAAAGATCCATGAAGCGAGAATGGCAAAGTAGTGATAACTGTTCAGGTTGGGTGATAGGTACATGGAATCCATTATACCATTTTTGTGTAAATCATTTGAATGGGACAAAGAAATCCATCATCTTCCATATACGGTAGGCCTAGGTACCAGAGACCCAGGGCCTTCAGTCCCTACTTCACAGATACCTTTGTAGATTGAGGTTGACCAGATTTGGCCAAATCAAACAAGTCCCACTCACATTTACACAATTTATGACCTATAGCCAAATTCTGTTCCTATGGAATTGGAAAACCCAAGTCACTACACTCTGGTGTGGCTCTCTCCTCTGTCCCTTCTTTTTGAGAAATTACTCACAAATCCCACTGTTCTATTTGTGTCATACCAGAAAAGGACCCAGAATTTTGAGTAACAAATTCAGGTTTCCAGTCCTGTGTGATTTTGGACAAGACACTTAGCTTTTAAAATTCTTTGGTTTCTTTAATTTCATAGTAGTATAACAGTTAAAAGCATGTCTCTGGGTTTGAATCATAGTTCTGCCTAGCCACGTGTCTTAGGGTAAATTGCTTTACTTCTGTTTGCCTCATTTTTTTAATCTGTAGAATGGAAATATTAATTGACACCACATCACTGGAATCAAATGAGCACTATATGTAAAGGGAGTGGCATAGTGCCTGGGGTATTATAATTTCTTTGTAAGTGCTACCTAATGCCGTTATCATTGCTACTTAAATTTATATTTCTAACCTTGGAGGACTAGGCAAGAGGGAACATAGCAACAGTTTCAGATATAGACTTCCCAGTGATTCTAAGAGTCATAATGAAATTTGAGAAATGACTGCTGTAGATCATGCAGAAATTAATGGCTATAAAATCTGGGGAGAAAAATGATCCACTCAAACAACCCAGTGCACTGATTCCCTAGTTGCTGGTCATTTTGTCCAGTTCTGGGCTTCAGCACCAGCCTGGGGAGAAGGCCTGGCTGGGTCTGGAACTGGCCTGCACTGACACAAGCAGCGCAACTTACTGGGTTTGATGTGTGGGAGGCGGTAGTGCAGGGAAAAGCAGCGGAGCATTGAGAGTGCTCCTAAATCAAATGGAAAAGACAAAAATGCCGAGATGGCTTTGGCTTACGTATGTCCATTCTCAGCCAACTTGAGGACACACGGCTTCATTTAGCAAACCTGACCTCATGTTCCTGTCAATTAAGAACTATGCAAATGTGTTTTGAATTTTCTAGGCAAGGGTGTATTACCTCCTAATGCTGACTATTAAAATTCCTGATAAAACCAATTTCCCAAAATTGTACAGCAAGGGAGAAAGAGTCAAAGAGAAAGAAATTTGGGCCTTTTAATAATGTAGTAAAAATATATATATTAATGTGTAATTGTAGTTTAAAGAACAACTCCTTAAGTACTCCCTTGGCTGGGAAGAAAAGACTAAGCCCTCTTCACACCTAACTGAAACAACACTCAACTTAAGAATCCTTGTTTACATTTTTTAAATTAAATTTATTGGGGTAACGTTGGTTAATAACAGTATATAGGTGTCAGGTGTACATTTCTATAATACAGCATCTGTATACTGCACTGTGTGCTCACCAGTCAAAGTCTAGTCTCCTTTTGTCACCATATATTTGACCCCCCTTTACTCTCTTCATCTTCATCCTACTGCCTTCTCCTCTGATAACCATCCTTCTGTTGTCTGGGACATGAACCATATGATTTCACTCATATGTAGGATATAAAACAGAAACAAACAAACAAACATATAAAACAAACAAATTCATAGATGTGCTTAAAAATGTAGATCTGGGCTTTACAGGCACCGGATGCTGAAGAACATAAACTGATTCACTCTTAAGCCAATGTCTAGCAAATGGTCGAAAGCCAGCCATTTCCTGGATAGGTATGTTTTTACATGGAAATACCTGTCATTTATACTCTTTGGCATATTCTGTTAATTTTTCTCACTCCTGGTGGCACGTATTTAAAAATCACCCAGCTAAGAAAAGTCAGAGCTAAGAAAATTAGATCTTCAATTCTAATTTTGGTTTGTGAATGGCAAGGAGACATATAGTCATGGTGCAAGGACTCAATGATAACCTATCATCTGCCCTTTGGTTTTGAAGATTGTCAGGAGGTCAAATTGGGGTGGCTGCCTGCCTCGTGACATGCTCCAGGGGTCATGTCTGGGGCACACCCCTTTCTTCGGGTGGGATAACGTTTCTTTGCAAATTCTCAACTTACCCACTCCCTGCTTTATCATTGTCCTTGGACAGACATTGTGTGGTGGTGCCTTGCTGGGCATAGTGGATGGTTTAGTGGTAGGCAAGTAACCTGAACTGTGCAGTCAATGTCTCATACCTCACTTTAGGTCAGGGCTGGGAGGGGACCCAAGCTGGTCTAACCAGAGTCCTTCCTCAGGATTTATTCCCCTTGCTCCCAACAATTGATTATGAAAATTCTCAAACATACAACAAAGTGAAAAGAATTTTATAGCCGACTCCCACCACCTAAACTCTACCATTAACCATTAACATTTTACTACATTTGATTTATCATATATCTATCTGTCCATCCCTTTAATCCAGCTACTAATTAAAGTTATTTTTGGTGCATTTCAAATTAGATTGCAGACATTAGTACACTTCTCTATAAGTATTTCAGAAAGCATTCATTAAGTGGGGTTGAGTATTTGTTTATAGTGGGTTTTCCTTTTAATGTAAAAATCATATAAAATGAAAGGATGTACCTTACATTTGCAGCGTTTTGACAAATGTTTACCTCAGGATTTATTTTCATGATGAGTGGAAAGAAAGCTTCTTTCCCTTTTAGAACATGAGGCTCAAAAATATGAGCCCAGAGTAGGACAGTTATGACTGAAGCTGCGGATTCTGAAACCCCTCGGAGTAAGAACACCAATGTGGAGGTAGAGCTAAGAAATAAAAATAATTTTGAAAGTATTGTTGTCATTTCTGGGTTTTTCAATTTTTGTACTTTATTTACATGAGCCCATAAATTCACATATTTGCGTATACTATTTTGAGTGTTTTTCTTTTACTTGCATCTAGTTCTGTCTAATATATATAAACTGTCCCCTTTAATTTTTAAGTAATATATTACGTGTCTATTGCAAATATCAGGACCAAGTCCAGAAAAGTTAAGAAAGTCTAAGTTTTCTTACAAATCACAGAGACTGTAGCTAGTAAGTTGAACCCATTGACCTTACCTAGGTTTCATCTGTGGATCCACTGTATGTGGGAATAAGAGACAATTTTACACAGGCACTAGCAACTTTATTAAAAGAATCTTTAACAAATAAAAATAAAAGCAAAAACACAACATATGATAACCTTGATATTAAAAGTATAGTTACTGATGTTAGAAGCAGGACCCTAATGGACTTGCTAATTATTCTTTCTAATGTTGAATATTGCCCCGTTTTTGTGGCTTTAGCTAAATAATTACAGAAACAGAGGCAGTGTGTTTTCACTGTTAGAGGTGGAATAGGTTGCAAAATGCCAAAATGAGTCCAATCTGGAAAATGTTGAGTCCATGTGTGAGAGAAGGGAAAAGAGAACAAGACTCTCAATCATCCGAGGGGGAGTAAAGGAAGTATTTTATTGCCCAAGAGAAATTAACTTCTTTTCTTTTCTTTTTTTTTTTTTTAATTTTGGGTCTTACATATGATACTGTTTACTAGTTGTGTTATTTTGATATTCTATGGCCAGAATTGGTTTCTTTTTCTCTCTTTGTCTCAGACCGAAATAAAAGTTCCTCCTTGGTGATTTCTACGAAAGTCAGAATAGTGATTATTTTGGGGAAAGGGAAAGGCTTGTGAATAGAAGGGGGACTCAAAGACACTTCCAGGGTGGGTGTCCATGTTCTGTTTCTTGACCTGGATGATGGCTACGAGTGTGTTCACCTTATATTAAGCTGAAATTTGTTTTGTGGGGTTTCTTTTTTTTCCATATTTTACAATAAAGGTCAAAGTCTGATGCAAATATGTAAAGAAGTGAGATTTGATAAAGCTATGAGGAGGGTATATTATTAGTGCTTATTTCATTATACTCTGTAGTTTTCTTTATAATTGGACTATTTCATAATATAAAATTTTAATTAAATTTTTTTTCCCTTAACCTCCAACATTTCTTTGAAAGGACAACATTTTTATATAGGCTTCCATTTCTGAGGCCTGTCAAAAGTGGCAGTAAATGACAAAATTGTCACTAGCGCCTTCTTCATTTGCACTGTTTCCTCAAGTCAGTTTTTCAATCTCAAGATATTCTAGTTCCTCCACTCTTTTGTGTGAGTCTTAGCCTGATTCATTTCGTGTAGAACCTCTGACACTATGTATTTTTGCAACTTCATATTAAATTTTATCTGACTAGGTCTACTCATTACCAAAGTGAATGGCAATAAAGTAACCATTTGGGTAATTTATGTTAAAGCTTTCTTGTTCAGATAATTCAAAGAAAAGCAGAGAAAAAGAGTGTAATAGTAATTGTCCCGTATTACTTGACTATTGCCACAGTTTCAAATTTTGTTTGGCGGTTGAGGTTCTTTTTTAAAAAAAGACTATTTTTTCAGAGCAGTTTTAGTTACACAGTAAAATTGAGAGGACGACACAAGATTTCCGATATGCTTCCGGCCCACAAACATGCATAGCCTCCCCCATTATCAACATAACTCACCAGTGGTACATTTATTACCCAGGGTGAACCAACACTGACACATAATCACCCACAGTGCACAGTTGATATTATGGTTCACTGTTGGTGTTGTATATTCTGTGGGTTTGGACAAACGTATAATGACTTGAGTCCATCATTATGGTATCACACAGAGTGGTTTCACTGCCCTTAAAATCCTCTGTGTTCCACACTCTCTTCATCCCTCTCTTCATCCTGCAACCACTGGCAACCACTGACCTTTCTACTGTCTCCATTGTTTTGCCTTTTACCGAATGTCCTATATTATGCCACACAGCATGTAGCTTTTTCAGATTTGTTTCTTTCTCTCAAATATGCATTTCAGTTTCCTCCATGTCTTTCCATGGCTTGATAGCTCATTTCCTTTCAGTGGTGAACAATATCCCATTGTCTGGATGGACCACTGTTTATTTACCTTCTCACCTACTGAAGGACATCTCAGGTGCTTCCAAGTTTTGGCAACTATGAATAAAGCTGCTATAAACGTCCAGGTGCAGGTTTTTTTGTGTTGACATTAGGTTTTAAATCCTTTGGGTAAAGGGTTGCAATTGCTGGAACTGCTGGAGCATATGGTAAAAATATGTTCAGTTTTATAAGAAACCACCAAACTGTCTTCCAAGGTGGCTGTATCTGCATTTCCACCAGCAATGAATGAGAGTTCCTGTAGCTCCACATCCTTGTCAACATGTGATATTGTCAGTGTTCTGGATTTTGGCCATTCTAACAGGTGTGTTGTGTTATCTCATTGTTGTTTAAGTTGAGGTTCTTAAGAGCATCATAGTATAAGCAGGTAATTGGTGACGGCAACAGCTAGTAATGTTTAAGCACTTACTATGTGCCAGACACCATGTTAAACAATTTACAAATGTCATCTGATTTAGTCATTCCACAAGTCTAGAGATAAGTACGCTTATTGTCCCTAATTTAAAGATAAGAAGACTGAAACTTGTGAAGGTGACTTTTTGAAGTCACGTAGTTAACATGGGACAGCAGTGCTGGCTTCATGGACGTGCGACCTGGGCCATCAGTTACACCGGGCCTTGTGGTCAGGAGAGCTCCATATTTGGTTTAATGTTCTGAGGTCACTGTCTTGAAATCCTTAATAATTTTTGCATGAGGGGCCCCCTGTGTTTTCATTTTATACTGGGCCCAGCAAATTATGCCCTGTGGAATAAGGCTGGATATTTGACTCCAGAAGCTGTGCTGTTAACCACTGTTCTATTCTGCTGCTTTCTGCCTCTCTAAATGAGGCGAGAAGGAAAAACAAAGAAACATACCAACCAAAACAAACAAAAAACACCCCAAACAAAGAAATAAACAAAAAACTGGTAACAGATGACCAGCTGACATGGCATATGCTATATAACTAAAGATAGTAAGAACTAACCTAGGAAGAATAATTTTAAAATGTGTGACTTGTACTTAAATTAACATTTCTTGGATATAGTTCTTGGTAAACAAAATTAATATCTGAGACTTGTTATACCTTAGGAGATACACTCCCATGACATAAAGTTCATTTTTCTACATTCATCACATGTTGTCAAGGCAAGAGCCTTTTCTGAAACAAACCATTATTTGGGAAACAAGAGGAGTGAACTCAGCAAATCTCAGCAAATCTCTGGACTTGCTCATTGTTTTCCCAGCTGAGGATAGCTTCTCATTGCCCAGCTTCTACACCCGTAAAATCATCCACCCTTACGCCAAATGGAGCTTCGGTATAGAAAGCGCCGGAAAACAATGACTACAGATTGGGAAAGGCAACACTGTGAGTGTCCCTATACACGTGAGATATATGGAGGGGTTTGGTCCCCTCGTTGTCCTAGGATCCCTTAATTTCCTGCTTGTTCTCATTCCGGTCTTGAAGTTCCTTTTTCCTTTGATTGCTTTGGCTGCTGTGTTTTCATCTATTGCGATTTTTGCCCTTGTTTTGCTTGTGGCCTTCGTCTGTGCTTGTCTCTTCACTGGAGTTGCTCAATTTGAGCTGCTAGTTAGTTAATGGCTTGTCTCATTTAGCCTCAAGGGTCGTTATCATTTGGCAGCCAGAAGAAGTTTGGCTCCTACTCCTCCCTGGTGCGACGTGTTCAATGGAGGATGAGCGGAGAACTGGTGGCAGCAAGAAGATGGAAGCTGGTGCAGAGGCTCCAGGCTTCATTCCTTGGGACTTGCTGAGCCACGTACCCCTTGCCCCTGAAAAGCTTTGAGGTTTAGATGCTTCTGGAGTTTTAAATCTAATAGCTAAGCGTTACTTCTTAATCACAAAATGGAATCACAGGAGAAAGAGCTTTTCTTGCTGCATGGGGGCTTGGCTAAGATTCATTGGTAGTTATCAACATTTCCCTTCTTGCTCCACCCTGCTCCACAATGCCCATCATTGTTTTCAAAAGGTTTCACATGTGTGTGGTGAGAACTTGTATGGGCAGGTCCTCAGCAGCATCCAGCTGAGGATTCGGCCTTCTCAGAGCTGGAACACAGTTCCCAACATTGTCATAATAATTTTTTCTTCATTTTGGATTAAGGATGGATATTAAATAATAAAAAAGTACCTACCCCTAGCCCTAAGGTGTGTTTATATGTTTCTCATCACACACCTGTCAGGCAGGCAAGATAAGAACCATCATTATTATTTGCCAAAGCAGAAACTGAATTTTAGGGAAGTTGTCATTTCATTTGTCCAAGACCTAAGATGTCAACCTAGATCTTTCTATGCCAGAAACAGTGTTTCTCCATCACTGCGTCACATTACTTCTATCATGAAACAAATTCAAGTTATTTAAGAAACCTGGGTGTTGCTTTCAGGGTGAAGGTAGGATGATGATGATGATGATGGTGATGATGATGATTAGTGATTTTAGCCTGTGGACCTAAATTGTCAGCCTATTTTATGATGGCCAGATATGGTCCAGCATGACTGGAAGAGTCATCTCTGTATCAGGGACCAAGGAAGTTGATGGAGAGGAAAAACACTGACCCTTGCATGAAAAATAACCATCCCCAGAAAAGTGACCTGACATTTTATGGTTAACTGAGGAGCAGATCTTGTTCTCTAGAATCTTACACTGGCCAAGGCTGACAGAATCTTGGAGAGAATTCCTTGTTTCTCAAAGTGGAGTACATGGCAGTGTGTTGGGGTCTTAAAGTTACATATTAAATTATGGTACATCTGCCCAGAGCACTAATTCAATTTGAGAAAAAAACAAACAAACAAAATGTTTTTACCTATTAAAAACACCAACATTTTATGGAGAAGGAGGCAGTTTTGGCCTGAATTTTAAAGAGAAAAACTGCACACCTGCAGTGGGTCTGTTTAGGTCAATAAATCCCAGTTACTAATCCTAGGAATACATTTTTCACTCCTTTGTATCTTTGGGCTATTTCTGTAAAAAGTTTGAGATGCACTGGTCCTTTTAGTAGACAAGTTGATACTAAGAGACCATGATTCTCCTCTGTCTACCATTCTGTCCACTCGTCCATGAATTCATTCTTTGTTGTGGAAATGTCCTTAATAAGAGAGTATATTTTCCTGCCCGAGTAAGACTAGGATGCAGAAAGAATGCCTATTTTGGGAAATGTAGATTGTGTGTTATAATGAGTATCACTTCTCATGACCAAAGCCATGTGGGACATGGGTTGTGGAGTAGCTTGAGTTGAATGTGAATGGAACCTAGACAGGTCCAGCAAGGGGCTTTTCCAACCATGTTTCAGCTGTCATCTTGCATCGAAGGCTTTGCCTCTTTCTTCTAAAGTAAATTCTGGTTATTAAAATAAAAATGCTCCACTTCATTAAACATTAAGCAGTGCAAATTAACATAATAAGCTACAACTCTTTTCCTTTGATTTATTGGCAATGATTTTTTTTTAAGTACTGAAAATACTCAATGAGGATGAGAAAAAACAGAGTAGAATAGAAATTTATCCAAGTTATCTATAGAATAATTTGATAATATGTACCAAAATCCTTGGAATTTGTATATCTTGCCCTTTGACAAAGTAGTTCTACTTCTAGAAAACTGTCCCCAAGGAAATAAACATGAAAGCCTGAAGGGATTAATTTAGTTCCAAAGATCTTCATTTTATGGTTCGTGAGAATAATGAGAAATTGGAAACAATTTACATGTTTCACATTCAGGATTTGGTTAAAGAAGTTATACTATATCTTTACAATAGTGTTATTCTCGTCTAACATTGTGTCCTGACTCCCACAATGAAGTGGTGCTGTGAAAGTGAAAAGGCATTAGATGGAGGTCGTTAAGAGTAAGAGATTCTAGAGCCTGATTCCTTAAGTTGACAACCTGGCTGTGCCACTTACTAACTGTGGAACATTGGGCAAGTTTCTTAAATTCTCAGTGCTTCAGTTTCTTCATGAAGATAATGATATAATATTATACCTTCCTCGTAAGGAACATGTTAGGTACTCATCAAATATTAGAAATTGTTAGATAAACAGTTACTAAGAGGAAAAGTTGTTTTTTTTACTTATTATTAACTAGGAAAAACTGGTTAACAAAACAGTTTGAATAGTATAACGCTATATTTTTCTTTTAAAATATCCTTTTAAAAAGTTTAGACCAGTGGTTTCCAAACTTTGTGCCAAGGCTTCCTGGGACACTGCAACTCACAGGGACCCAGCAGGATATTTTCCAAAAAATCTGAAAACATTTATCTGTAAAGATATATGTGCTCCAATGTTCATTGCAGCTTTATTTACGGTGGCCAAGACACAGAAACAACCAAAGTGTCCTTTGATAGATGATTGGATAAAGAAGACGTGTTATATATGCACAATGGAATACTATTTTGCCGTAAGAAAACATGAAATAATGCCATTTGTGACAATATAGATGGATCTTGAGATTATTATGCTAAGCGAAATAAGTCAGACAGAAAAAGTTGATAACTATATGATTTCACTGATATGTGGCATATAAAACTGAAAACAGTAAAAGTACAAGACAAACAAATGAAGAAACAAAGACTCATAGACACAGACAATAATTTAGTGGTTACCAGAGGGTAATGGAGGAAGGGCGTGGTAGGTGAGGGTAAAAGCGATCAAATACATGGTGATGGAAGGAGAACTGACTTTGGGTGATAAACACACAATGTGATATATAGTTGATGTATGACAGAATTATACACCTGAAACCTATGTAACTTTACTAACAATTGTAAACCCAATAAACTTTAAAAAAAAAAACACAATTTTTTTTCAAGAGAAACACTGCGACACCTCTGGACACTCTGTAAACTACTATTAAGTTGTTCAAACCTACCTACATATTTTTTTTTTTTTCTGGTTTAAAGTACAAAAAGTTACTGCAATATTAAGGGTGCCATGAACAGAGAAAATTTGACAACCTCTAAAGTAGTCTGTGGACGTATACCGAGGTGTTAAATGTTACTGAGAAGTGGGGTTAGGTGTGCTTTACATTTTCTCCTTTTGATTTAGCTGAACTTTCTAATTCTCCTACGATGAACGCTTATTGTTTTACCAAGACAATGAAAGTTATTTTTAAATAATTTATTCTTGAATCTATCTTTGCAACAATCATTTATTGAGCACTATTTAAGGTCAATTTCTGGGCTGGACACAGGAAGGCAAAGATGCCACACCCTCAAGGAGCACATAACTGAGGGTGAGGCGGGATGTAAACAAATGATTATTGTTCGGCAGAACGGGCTCTGAGTCAGAGTTGCCAGTTGGAGTGGGAGCTCTGAGCTCTGCTTTGGGAGAATAGCAAACCTTCACAGAAGACAGGTGTTATGTGAGTCTTGCAGAATACATGGGGCTTCCCTAGGTGGAAAAGGTGTAGAAGAATGTTCCTCCTTGCAGCCTATGGGTAGAGACTTACGTGCCTTTGGGGGATGGTAGGTTACTGGAAAGACAGGCAAGATTAGAATGGAAAGGCTTTGGTGAGTCATGCCTTGGACTGGGCACTTAACGTGTAAAGGATGGGAAAAGATTGACACGATTTAAGCAGGAGAGTGTCGTAAGAGTTGTGCCACGAAAGGATCACTCTGGCAGCCCTGTGGAGACGAGACTGGGAGGCTGGAGCAGAGCTAGACAGGAGAGGGACCAGCCAGGAGGATTTTGTAATAGTCCAGGAGCAGGTCACGAAGCCCCAGCTGACTAATGACGAAGATTTTATAATGGGCCCCAGTAGACCAAATCAGCAAAAGCAAGTGATCCACATTCCAAAATCTGTTGGTGTCTTTAAAACTGAAAACTTTGTTTTATCTGATGACAAAGATAATACATGATCAGTGTAAAAATTTGGAAAACACAGAAATGTACTCGTATAAGGAAGAAAATGAAAGCATTTATATCCCATGGACAGGAGCTGAGATATGCATGTATATATATTACATATAAAATGTTAAATATTACATATTATATATACATCATATATATATAGTCTATTTAAAGTATGTGAGTATGGTAAAACAAAATGTAACTTACAGAAGGATAGACAATAAAAAAGTATAATTACTGAGTGATTACCAAATGCTAGGTGCTCTTAGAAGTACAAAATATATAACATATATATATATATATATATATATATATATATATATATATATTAGTTTATTTAATAGTCACAACAATGCTGTGAGCTAGGTCTGTGTCTATTTTGCCATTTGCAGGTAAGAGAATTGGCATATACAAAGGTCAGTACTTTGCCAAGTGTTCTATAGTTTGTGTCAGAGCTGGGATTGGAACCCAAGCAGTTTATCTCAGGGCCCATACATCCCCTTAAACTCCTAGGTACGATTTTGAACGATAATTTAAATTCCTGTTGTTCGATTAACTGTCTTTACACAGTGACTTCTGACACTGTTACATCTGCACTGTCCAGATGATAGCCACCAGCCACATGTAGCTACTGAGCACCAGAAATGCCACTACTGTGAATGAGGAACTGAATGTTACATTTTATTTAATTTTAAAGAAATTGCAATAACCACTTGTGGCTAGTGGCTTTGCGTTGGACAACATAGATCTACATAAGATAGAATAACGGGCACCTCTTCCCTTTGTCATACTCCGTGTCCAGTCATCACAGGTAAACCATCTTTGTTGGTTTCTCATTTCACACCTTGTTCATCGTCATCTCTATTAAGTCCAAAAAAGGTGCCTATGTTTATATTTCTTAATTTATCTACTTGAAACTTCGCTTGACGATGCCATGCAAGATGGGGAATTCGTTTGTGTGCTCTTCCGCCACGACCTTCTCTCCTCCTAGTTTTTGTTAATTATCTTAGTTCTCCCACTGGTTACCTATATATTTTGATATCAGTTAGGATTCTTCTGATTGCAAGTAGGAAAAAAGGCTAAATAAATCTGATTTAGGCAATGCAAATGTAATTTATTGGCTCATATAAACAAAAAGATTAGAGACAAAACTGACATTACGAAGGCTGAATTCAGAACACAATGTGCACAGGACTTGATTTCAGCTCTCGTCAGCCTATAAGTTTCATCCTTAAATTCTATGTGGTGGCCACAGTTGCGGGAGCTACAGCTTTGTAAGCTCTTAGATTCCAGACTGGCAGGAAAGAATGTAGGCATCTTTATTGTTGTGCTATTTAACTAAACCACAATAATGCTGAGCTAACACACACACACACACACACACACACAATCTCAGTGGTGTACGATGATAAGCATGTATTTAACTCATACCGTGTTTCACCGAAAATAAGACCTAACCTGAAAATAAACTCTAGCATGATTTTTCTGGAGGACATCCCCTGAACGTAAACCCTAATGCGTCCTTTGGAGCAAAACTTAATAAAAGACCTGGTCTTATTTTCGGGAAAACACAGTATATCTGTGGGTTGGCTGAGCTCAGCTTATTTATGTTGGGACTGCTCACAGCGCTGGGCTATGGTAATTCATCAATGCTCCATGCATCTCTCACCTTCCTCCTGGGATAGGTCACCTACCCCAAGTATGTTCTCATGATGATGGAGGTGCAAGAGCATGAGACCAGATGCACAAGAGCATCGTTTTAGCTAAAGAAAGTCACATGACTGCACCCCAAATCAACAGAATGTGGAGGTATACTCCTCTCATGAAAGTGAGAAGAAGGGAGGGAATATTTCCAATCAGATAGGCTTGGCTTACTAATTTCCAAACCAGAGATTGTGGCCAACGGCATGGATTGCACACTTGGCATGGGCCTGGATCCCATATTCCATCCTGGGGGCAGAGCTTGCATTCAGATTCACTCAGAGTGTGTGGACTAAGAGTGGAAGAGGAATGGTTACTTCAAACCAAGATCAGAATTCTATTGGCCATATTCCCCATGAATAGGAAATGGATATGGGATGGCAAAACACAATGACGGTTACAACTTTAAACAATATATGTCAACTTCTGTTTCTTGAGTCTTTGGTTTTAAGATATAGTATCTCTTGACATTGAACTCACCGTAAGAGTTATTTTTCACTTCACATTTCCCACGTAAATCAGCTTGATCATTCAAGTTGGTTTTCTTTATATTTATGAAGAAAGGACTAGGTAAATACTAAAGGGGGCTGGGTGTGGGTGGTTCGGTTCTCTGCTACTGAGTAGGTATGTTCCATCAATAGCATATCCCTCTGAGGGTGGGGACTGGCTGTGTACATGGGTGCGACATGTCAACTAACAAGCTCCCTTTTAGGGTACAAGCACAGAGAATCATGCATATGGTGTTCTTTTCCCTGAAAACACCAAAAACAGAAGGCCTCACTGTGATTCCAAATCCCATATAAAGAGCCTTAGTTCAATTCAAGCAGCAATCTAATTCCCTTAATAGAGCAGACCTGGAGGAGAGGGTGACAGTTTCTGAATCTTCTCTTGTTGGCTCATCCGCATGCCTGGAAAAGGTGAAGAAGGATGAGAAAGCCCTAATGGTATAGCCATTCTCTGGACAAACGTTAGCTCTTCTTCCAGTCCTGAGCTCAGGATATGTTAATGCTCAGTGTGGAGATTCCCAAGGCTTCTTTGTAAAGGACATTTCCACCATTTCTACAGCCTTTTCCTGATTACATCTAGGATGCTTGCTTCCTCGGCTCTGCTTCATCCATCAACACTGTTCACTTCCTTTCCATCTTCCTGAAAATTATTAGAATCTCTGCTGACAGCTCTCTTTTTATCTTCAACATGCGTATCAATTTATTCCCTTTACTAATTCTTCAGCAGAGTTTTGAAAGAAAGTATAGATAAATGCATGGACTCAGTTGTGAAAACACAGACGTATATATGTAATGTTGTATATATACATATATACAATTTTTAAACAAAATTGGGCCTTGCCAATTACATTTTTTTCCCACTGGCTTAACTGAATACTATTCTGGAAGAGTTTCAAAAGCTGATTCTCAAAGTCACTCTGGGAAAACAGGGACCTTTCTCTCACTCTTTTGAAAAAAAACTAACATTAACTTGGTTTTGGGGGAATTTGTTTTGCTACCTGGATGAATAAATGATTCAGATTTCAACTTCAGGTATGATATGATCCATTACATAGAAATCAGATCAAGTTGGTATTTAAGAAACAGGAAAAGCTATACATGAAAATCAATTGATTCGAACTTCAGAAAGGTTTTTGTTGTTGTTTTTATTATTATTTGTCTGTTTTTAACCCTGAACAACTCTAAACCATAAACTCTTACCAAACTAGAACATTCACGTCAAATCCTGAGAGTAGTTGGTAAAGAATAGTAGTAGCAAGTGGTCTGGAATAAGAGTGGGTAAATGACCCATGAAGGAAATGACTATCTTATGGTGGATCTAAAGCCTAACTAATACATATTTATCTGCTGTTGCTAGTATTATGTACTCATATGCGTTTATTGTATGCCAATAGTATTCAACGTATATAGGTCTACAAAGATGGCTAAAACACACATAGGTTGAGGGAGGGTTTCTGTCTAGTGGGCTCCAAATTGAAGAGATGCACAGCATTGAGATAGATGCTTTCCAGGAGAAAATGATGACTCACACGGGGATGACTTAAGTGGCATCTGGTTTCCATCTTCTTTGTTTCTTCTCTTGGACTCCACTCAGAGGCACTTCCTTCCAGCTGGAGCTTTTAATGGCATAATGTGAAGGCAAGATCCACAGAAGTGGGTTTAGAGGAGGGAATTGATGGAGAAAATGCAGATCATCAGGGGAGACTATGGAAAATTACACCCAGATGGGAGGTAACAGAGAATATATACACATCTAGGCTAAAATGTACCAATTAAAATATTTAGGGAAATGCAGAGAAATACATGGTTTTAAATATGTGGTAACAAAAATCTGAACTGAATAAAAAGTAAAAGTGATACAGTGCTTATTGCAATTAGATATTAATACAATTTCTAGTTCTAGCCTGGGAAAATATCTCAGCTCTCTTTATTTAAATGAATGCAAGCATAGCGCTGCTTGTGACTTTGCTATGCTCTATTTATTCTACATACTAGCTCCATTCATGATGGTGATACCTTTCTCCCCATTTCATAGCTGGAGAGGCACTGTTGAACGTTGCCTGGTGCTCCAAAATAAAATGGGATGGAAGTAGAGCCATCCACCTGGGTGGGTGGATTCAGCCTTGTTATAATAACCAGCAGCACATCAGAGCTCACAGAGACTGTAATGGGTGGAGCAAGCCATTGGTTTCTATGTAAACACTCATTCTCACATCCCCCTTCTCTCAATCCAACAGCAGCAAGGAGGAAGACCATTTGTCTTTTAAAAATGAGAGTCCATTATATTTTGTACCTTTCTTTTCAGACACATGTTCTGCTTAACAAAATATCGCTGATCTGAATGATTTGCCCCTGGTCTTATTCTCCTTCAGCCCAGAGAGGAACCCATGCTTTTCTCCAAGGACACAATCACATTTGCATAACTAACAGAATCTTCTAGAGTTGACTCTTCTAGAGCTATGATAGAATAGGCCACAAAGGCAAATACGCTTTTCCACTGTGGAAGATAGCATTCCTTAGAAGTCAGTTTAATTAGCTTCTGAGGAACATTCTATCACACATGGGCCACAAACCCAGCAGTGGAAGAGCTGGTAGAGTTGGCTGAGTCTCTCCATTTTCCAGGGGTATTCCTGGAATTCCTGGGCTGCCCTCAGGCAGAGGGAATAGAGGAAAACAGATTCAACCAGGGCAGCTGTTTCACATGCTGGGCTCTTGAGTAAGCTCTTTTTGAAGAGAGAAAGACCGTTGACCATTGTTATGATGCAGATCAGGAAACTCCGTCCCACCTTGTCAGAGAATGACTTGACTGTGATGCCCTGCCTCAGATTTCCTTACAATGCTCTTGTGAGGAAGAACTCTTGTGTTTCTCCTTTACCCACTACACTCAGCACACTTCCCTCAGGGTCACCAAATGGGTGACCTAACTCTCCAATTTCTGGCAGAGGCTGACTAGGCATCCTACGAATTTAACTCAATTATGACACTAGCTACCTAGAGATAGTATCAGATCCCACAGGGTAAGGCTCAGTCACACAGGACTGCCCTCACTTCAGATGCCAATCACAAATCTAGGTTGTCATCTGTACTTCTGACTGACCTTTATATGTCATGGTTCCCAAGACGCCCACCTCCGGTTTGATAATTTGCTAAATGGCTCATGGACATCAAGGGAACATTTCCTTACGATTTACTGATTGCGACTCAGGAACAGCCAGATGGAAGAGTTGCAGATGACAAGGTATAGGGGAAGGGACGTGGTGCTTCTATGCCCTCTCTAGGTTGCCACCCTTCTAGCACCTCTCGGTATTCATTAACTTGGAAGCTCATCAAATTTCTTTGTTTGAGAGTTTTTATGGAGTTTAATCTCCAGCCCTCTAATCACTTGGTCTTCCTGGTGACTAGCTCCCCCTTAGGCTGGCTGTCAAGGGCTCCTATCCTAAGTCACCTCATTAGCATGAACTAAACTGTGGCGAAAAGAGCTTGCATGAATAACAAAAGACACTCATATCACTTAAGAAATTTCAAGGGGGTTAGGAATTTTGCACCAGGAATTAGAGACAGTGACCAAATATATTTCTTATTATGCCACAGATCCACTCAGAGTTTTTCCCTTTTGCATACAAGGATTTATCGACCCCCATCCCATCCCATTCCAGTAAATACTGTGCCTCAACTATAACCGCTCAATAAGGATAACTTATTGAAACAGAGTAAAGTCACATTAGTCCTGATTAAATTAACAGCTGACTGCAGAATTTCCAGAATTGAAGAAAGACAATCCTAGGATTGAATGTGCTCTACAAGTGCCAAATAGGATTAAAGAGAAAAATAATAAATTTATTCATAGCAAAACTATAGAACACAAGAGAAAAGGGGGAAAACAACTTACACAAACTTAAATTAGAATTTAAACCCTGCATAAAATATCTACATTTTTTCCCCTTTAATCCATTGCATAATAAACCTACCCATCAGCATATGTTAAGGTATATTAAATCAGAATGGTGTAAATTCTACAGGCAAATAGGAATACTTTAATATTCTTCACCCATTCTCTCCTTACTATTAAGGATTATAGACATTTCAAACAGACTTTCTTCTTCTCCTCCTCCTCCTCCTCCTCTTTCTCTTTCTCCTTCTTCTTTACTCAGTGATTCTCAAACTCCAGTATGCATAGGAATATTTTGTACAGGGTTGGGTCCCCACCATCAACCAATATACAAAGGGAATTTGGAGTATTTGAAATTCTTACTGATATTCAGTTAGATGTTACAAACCCCTTCCCTTCCTAGAGAGAGAGAGAGAGAGAGGAAGCTAACCCTGGTGAATTCAATTGTGCTTGTTTTACATGCTTTTCACTCTCTTCATTTCAAACAGGTAGTCAGGCTTGTTATTTCTTGCTTAAGGCAAGAAAGCAGAAAGCCTACTTTTGAAAGGATAAGGAAAGAAAGAAGCTGCTTTCCTAGGCTGCAAGGGATGCTGTGGCTCCTGTGAGAAGTGGGGCTCCAGGTACCACTCTGTAACTACCCCTTGGAGGAGAGGGATGTGTGTGACCTGAGGTAGGCTAGACCCCAACTGCAGGTCTCCTCACTTCACCAGAGATTCCCACCCCACATGTGGCCGGAAAGCAGCAGAGGTGAAACCTGTGTGGGTCATTTAGACTGGTTCAATTGCTGTCTCAGTGATAGTCAGTGTAAACAGATGACAAATTCTGGAGAAGTCCTCCCAATGCCTGTGCACAGTATAAGACCCTGTACTCTGTTAGACCCAGACTTTTGTAGAATCCTGGGGCGTGGGGCGTGGCAGCAGCCTAAGTATGGCGGTTAAATCTCCGGCCAGCTTGGTGGACTCACTCCTCAGAATCCACATTCAATTTGATGTAAGAAACTCTAAATAATGCATGTTTCTTGAACACATGAATTTATAGACTGAGACTTACGTCTGTTTCAAGTATTTGTTGAATGCCTTGCTGATGGGAAGGATTTCCTGACAACTACGAGGAACCACCTCGGCCAGCTTGGGATGAATATGGCTGAGCAAAGCAGGGCGGAAAGGTTGGCTCCAGGCAGCAGTAGGAGGCCATAAAAGATAAACTACACCAGTTGCTCAGTATTTCTTAGGCCTTGTCGTGGGTCATTTAGCTAGTTCCCTAACCTACCTCTGCCAATATTTTGGGAGAAAAAAAAAGCAACATATTCAAAAACAAACCAACAAACAACTTCACTCTAGCCAATCATTTTATTAGCCTCAAGATGATTGCCTGCCTGCAAAGCTCTCAAATGCCAGAAAATGTGGGGGGGCCGGGGGGGGGGGCAGCCGCCTACTTCCTATCCCTATCAGGCTGCTTAGGGTTTGACTTGAATGGCTAATTACTGGTCACTTCACCTTCCTGTGTAAGCCAAAAGATTATAATTCATGCACAACCTAAGCCTTCCCCCGGACCTCGCTTGTTTGGACTGGCAATCACGGTTTCTGTTCCCTTCACCACTTACCTTAAGTTTTAGTAATTTTCCTCTGCGCTCAAAAGAGCATCCCACTAGGCCATTGAAATGTTAAAAAGCCCCCTGACATGGGGAAATGTTTATCTACACTCTGGAAGAAAGAACTGGGACAAATACATGAGGCTTTATACATGTCAGGACGCAGGTTTCTTGTGAGCAATTTCTTAACTTTCAGCTGAATAATAACTATAATCAACTTGGTGCATTAAGAGCTGGTTAGAAGTGTTGTTAGGCAACAACTAGAAACTTTAAAGATGGTAAATAAATAAATCATAATGGTGATCTTTTGCACAATGTAAACATCATGCCTGGTGTTCCTTTGGGCTTTGCAAAATGCGGGAATACTTAGTCACCTCTATCTCTGCAAGAAGAAGAAAGATAAAAAGCCGTTTCTCTAACTCTTCACCAATCATTCCTGCTATGGATTCTCAGCAGATGAATGTGTTCAGTCCTGGACAAACCTTTCAAGGATGCATGTGGAGGGTCTACTACTAACACATCTTCTTCCAACAGATGGGAGACTCAAACTGTGTGCATGTTGGGACTATCTCAAAACCCTGACTCCAACAAAATGTAGATGGAGTCATCAAAGAGGAACCAGGAACACTTTACCAGGAGAAACAAAAGTCTCTGAACTCAAATAGCCCTCATATTAAACCTCACCTGCAGCAGCAAGCAATGAGACAAGTAAGTGACTTAAGAGACAAACACATATCTAAGCCTCACCTATAGTGTAAGAATTACAATGCCTTTTGAACTTGCCATGTTCTTTTCTGCTTTGGGTCCTTATAACCCGTCATTTCATCTGCCTGCCTAGCCAATTCTTATTCATGCTTAATATCGCTTCGTAGGTATGATTTTCTTAAAAAAAAAAAAAGCTTTTAGGAATGATCCTGTATTATGTAAGGCCTCCACTACATGGTCACCCACTCAAAACACCCTGCCCTACTTTTTCCCAACACATAGAGGATCATAAAGAAATCATTTTCTGTGTAATCTGTCTCCACTGCCAGAATATAAGCTCCATGGGGGTAAGGAGTGTTTATCTCATTTACTGTGACATCGCAAGACCCTGTACACAGACTGACTCCTAGCAGGTGTTCAATAAAAAGTTGTTGAATGATGGGGTGATTGATCTGTCTCCTGAGGTTGGTGGAGGATTGTGAGGTGACACCTCTAATAGAGTCTGCACATCAAATCAGTCAAATCAATCCATTTTAGCTTTATTACTTCCTTCTTTATTTCACTGGTGTTTGTGACAGATGTATTCATTTTCCTGCTTTCTTCTACAATCTCTAGATTGCTCATGTCCTGGTAAAGAATCCTGATTTTAGAACTGGGGTATAGGAGAATGATCACTTCTGGATTCGCATGTTAGCGACATTTTTGCTGAAGCCAGAAGAGTCGTTTTTAACTACCAGGGTAATATCTATTTAGTGACATGTTCAGCACGGGTGCTTGATCTTCTGCTTCTTGATTCCTAGCTCCAGACTCCTCATCACACTCAGTAAATAATGCATTTTACTTTCTTTCTCAATGTTCCACCATTTTTCAAACACTTGCTGGATAGGGGCATCCAACAAGTTCCGTGAGTGGCTGTCTTGAGTGGCCTAGCCTGGCTCAAGCTTTTCACAAGAAAAGAAATGCCTTACTGAACTGAACATACATTAATCATTTGCTGCAAGTAAAGCAATCCAAAAAATTTGCTCTAAATCTGGAAGAAAAATAAAAAGTGGAATTCATTTGCCATAGATAGGGCACCTATAATGAAAAGAGAAATATGCGTATGTTTTTATAGTTTATTATTGTTATTTTTCATTTTTTTGCAAATCCAAAGAGAGGTTTGGTGCATTCTTCTTTTTTCATCAGAATTTAGACTGCAACTTTCAAATTAATTCATTGCATGATTCAATGCTAAAAGTTACCAAAATTGTGGAGTTTCTTTGTTCAAATGCTCATGACCTTTGACAGTTTATGGGTTACTTGGAAGAAATGGAAATCAACTGCAAAAAATAGATTATTTTAACTGATTAGATGACTCAGTAGCAGAAAGTTGTTGAAGGTATTTACCAAATTTAGATCGAAGACTTCTGGAAATTAATGGGTACCCTGAGAGAATCAATCTGTTAGATCCCCCAAAAAAGTTGGACTTATTTTTCCATTGTGACCTGGGCTGAACTTAATGGGATCAGAAATTACGAAGAAGTGCAGAACTATCTGAGGAAATGAAATCACTCTTTTAGAAGCAGTTCACTTATTTTGATGCTATGAATCATGCCTTAAGCATCTTTCCTTGCTTGTGAATCTTAAACACAGAAGGTTCCTGAATACTCAAGTATCTGTCATATCAGTGACACTGTTTCTAGAGCTACTCATGCTCAGCCTTTGGGCAGTGTTTGTGTTTGCGTGGCTCTACGACAATACAGTTGATTTCACTCACAGTGAGACACATCATCAACAATATAAGCCTAGTGTCAATGGTCCCTGATTGACTGTATCCAAAGTTCTCGAGAAGATCAAATTAGTTGAATAGTAGTATTCTCCTGGAATTCATCAGCAAGGACTGACTAGCCCTAGGCCACAAACTGTATGCTTTTAGGTGAAGAAATTTGGCTAACGTACCTTCTTGAATCACTTTACAATTATTCATAATATTCATTAAAAGTAACTTGTCATATGAATACAAAAGTAAGAATTATAAAAATCAGGAAAATACAGAAAAGCACAGAGAATAGTATACAGCATCTTAGCACACACAGAGATACGTGCAGTTAATATTTTCACGTGTATTTCCCATTTTTCTATGCTTCTATAACTATATATCTATTTAAGAATGTTTTATGTTCTTGTAAACTTGTATTTTAAACTTTATATTTTAATACTAATAATGATAGTGATTATTATTATTACTGTGTGCAAGGCACCAGGCTAAGCACTTTATAGGAACTATCTCATTTAAACCTCACAGTAACCCTATGAGATACTGTTGTCACTCTCATTTTACGTTTGAGGAAACAGATGCTTAATGAGGTTAAGTAACTGCCTGAAGTCGTGGAGCTAGTAATGGGTGGAGCCACAACTTGAAATGCTGTCTCATTCAGAACCTGTGATCTCAACATTACACTATTCTGCTTTCCTTCTCAAGTCATTAAATATTCTTACCATATTTTTTATTAAGACTATTTTTAGAGCAGTTTAAGATTCACAGCAAAATTGAGGGGAAGGTACAGAGATTGCTCATAAACCCCCTGCCCCCATACATGCAGAGCCTCTCTAAATATCAACATTCCCCACCAGAGTGGTACATTTTTTACAATTGGTGAACCTACATGGACACGCCAGAATCACCCAAAGCCCATAGTTTGCATTAGGGTTCACTCTTGGTATTGCATATTCTGTGGGTTGAGGCAAATGTGTGTGTCAATCATGATGGTATCATGCAGAATATTTTCACTGCCCTAAAATTCCTCTATTTATCCTTATCCTTCCCTACTTCCCCTTCTATCATATTTCAATGGGTATGTACTGTATCATAATACTCATGAATCTATTATTATTATTATTCATGTGTGATATTTTCAGTTGTTCAGTAGTATAAATAACTGTGATGAACAACACCTTTTTCAATAAATGTTTGCGTATATCTTTTTAGGTTTCCCCAAATGATGACCTGGAATTAAGCAACAGCATCACTAGCTTATTTAAGAATGACCTAGGAGACATCAGTAGGAGAAGTGAGAAAAGGAAAAGAAAAAAATATCAATACAGGGAGTGTTAATGAGCAGGTGAGCACTATGGGCAACTGAGGGTTCAATTCCAATGTGACCTGTGGGAATCTGTATAAAACTCACTTCACAGTTGTCTCCGCAGAGGGTAAGGAGTCCTTAACTACTACTCATCATTGGTTGAGGACTGCTCCCCAGGCCGTCAACTCGTTGGAACTTCCAGCCAGCCTCATGTGTGATTCGGCACACTTCCTTATCCAGAAAAGACCCCAGGCAGATAGTTGCCAGTGCTGGTGGTTGGAAACCAGGCTGTATGCACAGAACGGGCATGAATGGTCACTGACAACTGCTGTTGCAGCACATATCTATGATGCTTCCTTCTGGATAAACTTAGGATAAAGAAAATCCTAAGATACCATACATTTTGATTTCCAAATTGGCCCACAGGAATGTTGTACCAATTTTTCATACCTTCTGTGAATGTTGGGTTTACCATCACCGTGCTTAGTCAAGCCATTTTGTATAAAAAATTATCTTATTTGCATTTTCTTGATCAGCGTTGGACTTAAACTTTTAAAATTTATGTACTAATATAATTAGTACATCTTTTTTTGTACATTGCCCTTCATTTACTTTGACCATTTTTTTCTTTTGGAATTTTCACCTTTTAAAATTTACTATTTTCCTAGTGTTGCAAATATTTTTCCTAGTTCATTCTTTGCCTTTTAATTTTTAAAAGATTTTTGTTAAAATACAGCTAACATACAACATTGTATTAAACCATAGTTATTCAACATTTTTATACTTAAAGAAGTGATCACCATGATAAGTCCAGCAACCATCTGACACTGTACTATGCTATCACAATATTATTGACTATATTCCCTGTGTTGTACATTACATCCCCATGAATTATTTGTTTTATACCTGGAGATTTGAACCTCTTATTCCCCTTCACCATTCTGCTATTTTTAATTTTTCAGTTACAGTTCACATTCAGTATTATTTTATATTAATTTCAGGAATACAGCATAGTGGTTACACATTTATAAAACTTAAGAAGTGATCCCCCTGATTAGTCTAATATCCATCTGGCACTATCCATAGTTATTACCATATTATTGACTATATTCCCTCTGCTATACTTTACATCCCATGACTGTTTTGTAACTATCAGTTTGTACTTACTCCCTTCATCTTTTACACCCTGCCCCACAACCCCCTCCCATCTATCACCCCAACAAATCTAGTACCCATCTGACCCCATACATAGTTATTACAATATTATAGCATATTCCTTATGCTTTACCCTACATCTCCATGATTACTGTGTAACAACCAATTTATACTTCTTAGTCCTTCCCCCTTTTTCACTCATCCTGAATGCCCCTCCCATCTGGCAACCATCAAAATGTTCTCTGTATCTGTGAGTTTATTTCTGTTTTCTTTGTTCATTCTGTTCTTTAGATTCCACATATAAGTGAAATCTCATTGCATCTTTCTGTCTCTGTTTTACAGTGCACTCAGCACAATTCCCTCCAGTTCCATCCATGCCACTGCAGATGGCAAGCACCCATTCCCTTCCGTGGCCGATCAATATTCCATTATTTATATGTACCACCTTCTCTTTATCCATTGATACATTGACAGACACCCAGGCTGCCTCCATGTTTTGGCCATTGTAAACAATGCTGCAATGAACATATGGATGCAGATATCACCTCAAAATAGCTTTTGGGTTTCCAGATAAATACCCTGAAATGGGATTACTGGGCCCTTTTTTGTCTCGTGTTATAGCCTTTGTTTTAAAATTTATTTTGTCTGGTGTAGGTATTGTTACACCAGGGTTTTTCTTCTTGTTTTTTTTTTTTTTTTCATTTCCATTTTCATGAAATATATTTTTCCATTCTTTACCCTTCTTCTGTGTGTGTCTTTCAATCTGAAGTGAGTCTCTTATTAGGTAGCATATGTAAGGGTCTTGCTTTCTTATCCATTCAGCCTTCCTATGTTTTTGAGTGGAGCATTTAATCCATTTACATTGAAAGAAATTGTTGGTAGGTATGTAGCTATAGCCATTTTATTATTAATAATTTTGACCTTTTTTTTTCCATCTTAAAGAAGTCCCTCTAAGATTCCTTGTAATACTGGTTTAGTGGTGATAAACTCCTTTAGATTTTCTTGTCTGGGAAGCTCTTTATCTGTCCTATGATTATAAATCATAGCGTTGCTGGGTGGAGTAGTCTTGGTTGGAGGTCTTTGCTTTTCATCACATTGAATATTTTCTGCCAGTGCCTTCTGGCCTGCAAAGTTTCTGTTGAAAAATCAGCTGACAATCATATAGGAAGCTCCCTCGTAAGTAATTGGTTGTCTTTCTCTTACTGCTTTTAGGATTCTCTTTGTCTTTAACCTTTATCATTCTAATTATGATGTGTCTCGGTGTGGGCTTATTTGGGTTCATCTTGTTTGGGACTCTCTGCACTTTGTGGACTTGTATGTCTATTTTCTTCACCAGGTTAGAAAAATTTTCAGTCATTATTTCCTCAAATAGGTTCTCAATCCCTTGCCTTCTCTCTTCTCCTTCTGGCATCCCTATGATGCGAATATTGTTATGCTTGATGTTGTCCCAGAAGTCTCTTAAACTATCCTTATTTTTTCAATTCTTTTTTCTTTTTGCTGTTCCAATTCAGTGTTTTCTGCTACTTTGTCCTCCAAATTGTTGATTCAATCCTCTGCTTCATTTAATCTGCTGGTGATTCCTTCTAGTGCATTCTTCTTTTCAGTTATTGTATTCTTCAATTCTAACTGGTCCTTTTTTATGGTTTCTATGTCCTTTTTTATGCTTGCTATCTCTGTTGAAGTTATCATTAAATTCCTTGAGCATCCTAATAACCATTGTTTTGTACTCTGTATCTGGTAGGTTGTTTGCCTCCATTTTGTTTAGTTCTTTTTCTGGAGTTTTCTCCTGTTCCCTCATTTGGGATGTATTTCTTTGTTTCCTCATTTTGGCTGCCTCTCTCTTTATTTCTATGTATTAGGTAGATCTGCTACATCCCCCAGTCTTGGTCAGGTGTCCTTATGTAGTAGATGACCTGTGGGGCCCACTGGCATAGTCTTTCTTGTCACCTCAGCCAGGTGCTCCAAGAGTGCTCTTTGTGTGGGTTGTGTGTGCCCCCTTGTTATAGTTGAGCTTTGATAGCTATTAGCACGTTAGTGGGTGGTATTGACCCTCAGGCTGATTGGCTATGGGGTTTGGCCACGTCCACAGCTTACAGGCTGCGGAGGGCTTACCCCACTGAGTGGGATTTGCCCCAGTGGACTCCGGTGCCTGTTGAGATGGCCCTTTGGGTGTGCTGCTTGTGGCACTAATTGGGAGGTGCTCTGCTGTGGTTAAAGCCAACCTCCAAGTATGTTGGTTCTGGGGCCTCTTGTTAGGGGCTCCAGTGTAGGTCCAGGTCACCCACTGCCTGTTACTGGCTGGGGACTACCTGGTAAGAGCTACAAAGCGATCTGTGGTTGTTGGCTGCCTTTGCTAGCTGTGGAGGTGTGTGGGAGGGACCACGCTGCCAACTGAGGACAGCTGCCACCAATAGCAGCTCTGCAGTATTCCAGGACATCCTGAAGCCTGCTGCCACCCGCCAGCTCCCTTAAGGTTCAGCCACTGATAATGCCTTATGTGGTATGCAAGTTGGGTGAAGCCAGGTCTCAGGGAGTCACTAAAGTGTGAAGAGTTGTGGTCACCAGATTAATATGAATTCTAGTTTGGTACCAGTGCTGAGCCTGGAGCTACTCAGCAAAAGTCTCAGAGCACACCAAGGCCAGTCACCGCCTGCCTGGGGTCTGTCAGACTCTGATAGTTTTCCAAGAAAGAGTACAATGCAGGCAGGGCTTGCTGCTCTGGGAGAAAGTGCCGCCAGCATTGGGAGAGTTGGGTGGGGTGGAATCAGCTGTGTGGGGTTGCAGAGCTCACCAGACCAATCAGATTTAGATTTGGCCATAAGCGTAGGAGGAGGGCTCAACACAGGAAAGATGGAGCCAGTCTGCCGGTTGTATTGGAGGAGGGACCCTCACAGGGAAAACGCTGACTGTCCCCCAGCCTTTGTACTGAAGCCACACAACTCAGTCTGCTCCCTGTATGTCTTCAGCCTCCCCGAGTTATTGTCCCTCCCCTGGAGCCTGAGGTGAGTGCCTGGGAGAGAGTCTGTGTGTGGGTCCTTTAGGAGGATACCTGAGTTTCCTGCGGCCTTCCATCCCACCTGGGTATTCAGAATCCCCAGTGTTTTTCACAGCCAGTTGTTGTGGTGGCTTCTCTTCCTGGCACCACTACTCTGGGCTAGGGAGGCTGGTGTGAAGCTGCGGTCCCTTGCTCCTCTGGGAGGAAACTCTGCGGCCGAGATATCCCTCCTGGTTCTCAACCACCACATGGAGGTTTGCGGTTAGCCAGTTCCGTGTCTCCACCGCTCCTAGCAGTCTTGATGTGGCTTCTTTATATCCTTAGTTACAAAACTTCTGTTCAGCTACACTTCAGATGTTCTCCAGGTTGATTGTTCTTTAATTTAGTTGTAATTTTTGTGTGTTCACAGAATGAAGCAGGCACAGTGTTTATCTAGTCTGCCATCTTGGATCTCCCTTAGAAGTTGTCTTTTAATTTTTATAATTCATTAACATGGAAAAGTTTTAAATTTTTATATACTTCCATCTGTAAATTGATTTCCTTAATGCATTCAGATTTTTCATGCACAATATACATATTTTTTACTTTAAAACTTTTACAACAATATACAAATTTTTACTGGAATCCATGTTTGGAATACTTTTTAATTTTAATGACATGTTAACTTTAATTTGTAACTAATTTTAATTTATTTGTTAATTTTAATGATACTTCACAATACCTATTCATTTAAAAAGTACAAGTTGCCTATATTTATATTAATTTCAGATCATACGGCTTACTGTTGCAAAATCTTGGCTACTCATACTGTATACCCACCACTGCCCAAATGGATATACAATAATCCTCATGATTTTTCTCATGCAAAGAACTTCTTGCATCCTTTAGTGAGTTATATTGTTAACGACAACCAGAAAGAAAACATTACTTTATCTTGAATTTTTATTGTAAACATAACTTGAACGTGATTTTTAAATTATCTTGTCTTCTGTATGAGGCAAAACTCTCTACAGTGGGATATGATATTTGGTTATAAAGTAAAATTCTAGAAATTGGTACATGTTGAGTCAGCCACCCGGGACTCCTTATGTTTCCACAAATGCAATATTATATAGTATAAGAGTGGAAATTGCCTGTAAGTGTTCAAGCTGATTTTATAGTTACACAGGGGAAGTGAGCCAGAGCTGGGGTGCACAGCTTTACAAATGGCCTGTTACTGAGATACCAGGCTCCCTGATTCAACATGTGCCTGTCATGTATTACATTTGCCGTTTTCCAAGTTGTGCCCCTCAAAACCAAGTTCATGTGGTCTCATCCCACTGAATTAAAATATCAAGGCGACGCTTGTTACAAGGACTTGAGAAAATGTATTGTTCTAAGAGAAGAAGCCTCCAAACGGTCTTCTGTCTATGCTGTTTTGCGGAATAGATTTTCTCCAGAAAGCATTCCCATACCTTTCTGTTATGGACTGAATTGTGCCACACAACTCCCTAAATTCATGTTGAAGCCCTAATCCCCAGAACCTGAGAATGTGAACTTATTTGGAAATAGGGTCCTTATAGAGGTAATTAAGTTACAATCAGGTCATAAGAGTGAGTCCTAATCCAATAGGACCAATGTCCTTATAAAAAGGCAATATTTGAACAGGGAAAGACACAGATAAACGGAAGATGATATGAGGAGACACAGAGAGAAGATGGCTATCTATATGCCAAGGAACACCTGAGGCTTCCAAAAGCTAGGAGAGATGCCTGGATGTGACATTCCACAGCATTTGCACAGGAAGCCTGGCCCTGCAGAGACTTGGGTCTCGGGCGTCTGACCTCCAGAATTGAGACAACAAATTTTTGTTATTTCAGCCACTGAATTTTTGTACTTTGTTACAGTAGCCCTAGCAAACTTACACATCGTTCATGCTTTTTAAAAAATGTTTGTGTACTCTCAAACCATTCTGTCTATACCTGAATTTATCATGTTTTATTGAGTTTTAAATTTTTCTAATTGTTTTTGCATAGGTAATACATACACATGGGGGAAAAAAAATCCCAAGAGTATGGAACAGCATAGAACAGAGTGGAAACTGAGTCTTCAACTGGTTCTATATAGCACCCCACCCCCATTCTCCACCAGGTGCCTTTCTAGAGGCAAACACTGTTCTCTGTATCTTATATGGTTAGTTTCATGATCATCCCTAGTTTAGTTCCCTGTTTCGTCTCATTCACTATAGGTCCCATAGGGGGAGGGATATTGCTTCCTTCTGTGTAATCTCAGCTCTCAATAAATCTGAGTTTAATGAACTATTCATCAGCTAAGTTTGCCTTTATGTCTCAAGGCAGGTTGATGCATAAAGTTTAAGCTGGGTTTAAGGCTCTGATTTCTGTTAATATGCAAACACTCCTGTTATTTAGTCATTTACACATTTAGGGTGAAGCAGGATCTGAGTGAAGATTTGTTTGGGGGGTGCAAAGTGGGAAGATAGTCAGGAACCTTGGTGATGATGGGGAGAGTGAATGGAAAGAATTTCACTGAAGAGGAAATGAAAACTCTGTTAGTGTGACTTCCTCTTTGCTGTTCTTAGTGGTTCCCAGTAATTGACCTTGAATGGAACTAAACCAGCTCCTGTTTGTTAATATGAGAGGCAGTCTAACATCCTGGTTAAGAGCTTGGATTTGGGGACCAGACTCCTATCTTAGTAATACTAATTCTACCACTAGTTAGTTATAGAACACTGAATAAATGATTTAACCTCTCTGTAACGAAGTCCTTCATCTGAGAAATGTAGGAAACAATAGTTTCTCCTTTTTCTAGTTGCTGTAAGGATGAAATGGGTTAAAGCTCTCATAGAACCAAGGCTGACAATTAGTAAGGGCAGTGTTAGATTTACTATTACGTCACCCATACAGTTGTCCCACTGTAGGCTTGTTAATATATTAGTTAGGATGCTTTTTGGCTGCAAGTAGCATAAAGACAAGCAAAAAGGAGCTTAAACAATAAAGACATTTGTCATCTCTTATAACTGGAAGTCCTGAGGGAGGTTTTAGGGTTGGTAATCCAGTGGCTCGTTGACAGCACCAAGAATCATTACTTTCTGTCTTTGGATACCAGTGTTTGAGGGACAGGCATCTTCAGCATGTTGGCTTTTGACCTCAGTCTTGTCTTCTCAGGGTCACAAAATGTCTAGTAATGTTCCAGGAGTCACACACAGACATGACAACTTTGAGAGATATTGTCAGAAAAGGGAATGCTTCTGTCCTCACCATACGTCCCTTTTGAGAACAACCAAAAAACTTTCCTAGAAGTTGCCAAAAGTTTTTTCATGTTTCATTGGCTAGAATTATATCACGTGCCCATGCTTAACAAATCATTGGGGTGTAAAATGAAAATCTCATGATCATGGGCGGGCATTCTCTTTCTTGAAGGATGTGACTGTTCACTCAGATTAGACTACATAAAAATCAGGATTTTGTCATCCTGGAATTAGGGTAGCAGGATGGCAACAAATGTCTCTACCACAGTTAGTTTGCCTTTTGATTTCTGGATGGAGTTGCTGAAATTTCAGTTTCTTTGCTTGTTTGTTTGTTTGTATGTTTATTCCCATAAACTGTTTTTGTTTTGTTTCACTTTAACGTGTTTCTACAGTTCTAGTTAATTTGTTGTGGAAAATCACACTATTTTCCATTGTGTGTGTGTGTGTGTGTGTGTGTGTGTGTGTGTGTAAGAGAGAGACAGTGTGTTTTAGTAAGAGCTTATTTTTCTCTGTCAATTCCTCCAAAGGGTCTGACATTCAACCTTCTTTACCTGTTGGTCACTCTCCCTGGGTGATCTCATCACTGGTCATGCTCTCTACTGATGCTAATAGGCTGATTCCCAAATCTCACTGTCCACCTCCGATCCCTTTTCTGAGCTTCACCTTCATATATTTGACTTCTTAATGGCAGTCTCTATTTGGCTATCCTACAAGAATCTCAGATGAGTTTAAAACTGTATGTATTTCCCTCTAAATTGACATAACCATCAAGGAAGAAGAGGACTCAGCCCTGCCCCATTGATTCACAGAGCAGTAGCACCAGTTCACCTGGTCTTGCCTCTGATGGTGTGTTTCTGACATGTTTAATTTCTCTGGATCCTGCTCTGCCAATGTAACTAACTTTTTCATTAACTATTTCCATTTCCCACCCTCCTTATCTGCTTTCTCATCCTCAAGTAAGCAGTATCCCTTTGGACAATGCTTGTCAGACTGTGTCCTAATGAGAAGGCTCTTCAGCACAATGAGAGCTCCCCGCCAGCCCTCTGCCGTGCGTTGAGCCCTCATGGTCACTCTGGCAAGACATGCCTTACTCTGGACCAGGGCCAACCCCTTTCCCTGTCTCGGTCATGAAAGGCTAAAAGTTTGTTATCATCTCTTAACTCCTCAGAATGGACAAATGGTCCATCAAATGAGATAAAGGAGCCAGACACCTTGCTATTGGGATGACTTGAAGTTAATAAAAAAAATTACATGCTCTATAATTGTGACTTTTCACTAATTTAGACTGCCCAACTATGAATTGGGATTGAAGAAAACCACCTCTTCCTTATGCAACCTTAAAAAGCAAATCTTACAGAACTAGAGAGAGAGAGAGACAAGAAGACTCAGAGTAGAAGGGAGGGTCCATGCCCTCTCCTCTTAACTCCACCAAGTCCACCAATGAGACCAGATACCTGGCATGGAGCCCCATCTAGGAAATGCCCCAAGTTCTTCAACTGAAGAAGTGGGAGTTACATTTCCTCACTGGACCCATGGGCACAGTGACAGGATGGAACCTTGTGTCTAGAAGGAGCTGGCCTTCCTGTGACAGGCCCAATTAAGCCACAAGCTGTGATCAATTATCCAAAAGGCCAATCAGGTGTAGGCAGCTGGGTAGTGTGGGGGCTGGACTGGAATCTTCCAGAAAGCTAGCAGATTCTCAGCTGTCTAAACTTCAGTTCAGTTTGTATTTATGGAGCCCCTCTTAAACCTCATGGATCTTATTGAAACTCCTACATCTGAGGGGTTTTAGGATACTGTAAGGAGGTAGCCAAGATCAGATTTTGCCCTCCGAGAAGTTGTGCAGAGGCTCATTAAAGAACCTTTTATATATCTGTCCTGTGTCTATTTTCTGTGGGGTGGGGAAAGCGTCCCTATGCCCAAGGGACCAGTGTCTATTATACTTTCTCCTCACTCAGGAGAAAAATATTCTCTTAGGAAAGTCCCTCAAACTCCCCTACCTTGGGGTGTCACTGACTGATGATATATTTTAGTTATTTTTATGCAATCTGTTTAGGGAGATATAACCTTCAGCTCTGCACTGGTTTTCAAACTATGTTTCTCAAAATCATCTAAATTCCATAGAGTTTCTACAGAGCCTGGATTAAGAGACAAGGTATGCCGCAATTGGCCATTATATAATATTGCCTTCCAAGTATTTAAAAAAGTTTGTTTTTAAAAAATTTAAGCAAAAGAATTAAAGGCTTAATTTGGGTAACAATTGGATAGATATTTTGGAGGGATAAGAAACTTTCTTGGAGCCCTGAAACTCCAGTATACACTTGTTGTTCACTCCAAAAGACCCTAAAGTCATAGGTAAGGTTATATCTAGAGAAAGATATTATTTTGACACCTGATGTCAAAGAAACCATTAAGATCAGCTAAGATCTTGTGCTAGGAAATCCAAATACAGACTTCTGTAGTTCCTCCTCCATGAAAGCTCTGGAGAAAAGCTGGAATGCGTAAGTCAAATAGTCAAGGAAGTAAAATCAGATGCCCAACTGTGCTAAGCATTTGATCTGAATTGTTTATATAATTGAAATGGCCCTTTTCTAGGCAATGAATACTGTCTCTTAGCACAGTCTTGATTTTAGGAAGCAGAAAAACACCATACATTGCTTCATGTTATTGGGGAATCTGTACATTGGAACCCATTCATGTTTCTTGTCCTACCTTGCAGGTACTAGTGGACAATTTTCATCGTTTGTCATTGAAAGCTGAAAATAATTGTCTCTTAAAATCCAATTTACCATTTTGTGATTAATTATGCTTGTCACGAGGAAGCAAATAAGTGAAAAATTTAGTATCTTGTAATTATGTCTATTCTCTGCCCCAGTTACCATGCTAGATAAGGGATATAAGATGGAGCAAGACAAAAGTCCTGCACTCAAGTGGCTCATAGTCTAGTGGAAGAGAAGGAACCTAATGTAACTCTAAGAAAACTGCCAGTGGCTACATAAGGTGGCAAGAGCTGAATAAGAAATGAAAGCCTGGGGTAGGTTTTTTGAGATGAAGCAGTGAAGAGAAGGGGGTTGTATTTAGAAAGAGAGCATTTAGCAACTTAAACAAAAAGGAACTCATATCTTAGATGTATCCTGGTAAGATTTCAGAACATGAGGGTAAAACAATGATCCCAAAATTTTCCAGAGCAGAAAGAAAGAAAGAAAGAAAGAAAGAAAGAAAGAAAGAAAGAAAGAAAGAAAGAAAGAAAGAAAGAAAGAAAGAAAGAAAGAAAGAAAGAAAGAAAGAAAGAAAGAAAGAAAGAAAGAAAGAAAGAAAGAAAGAAAGAAAGAAAGAAAGAAAGAAAGAAAGAAAGAAAGAAAGAAAGAAAGAAAGAAAGAAAGAAAGAAAGAAAGAAAGAAAGAAAGAAAGAAAGAAAGAAAGAAAGAAAGAAAGAAAGAAAGAAAGGCAACTAGAAAGTCCAGGAAAAAATAAATACTACATGAGAAAGTCATAGTTCAAACATGAAGCGAACAAATGTAGCAAGATTGTGTGTCACTGAATACTGGGAGCTTTCTCCTTTAGGTATGTGGAACTATAGCTTCCTCTTTATAGGCACATTACTTGGGACTACGGTGAATAATGTTTACATGATCATAATATTTTTAGCCTTGTTTATTGTTGTGACAGTTATAATGAGCTAGGTTATGCTACGAATGACCCAAGTCTCAGTTGCTTCCAACAATAAAACTTTATTTCTTGCTCACATTAGATGTTCATTGCAGGTAAGCTGAGGCTCAGATGTATGTTATCTTCATTTTGGGACCCAGACTATGTCTGCAACATTGTCAATCTCATGGCTGAGAGAAAAGAGACATGTGCTTTCTTAACACTCTGCCTAGGAATGACATTCATTATTTTCACTCACATTTTCTTAGCCAAAGCTACTCCTGAGTTCAACACAAGGGGTATCTATAATCTTCCCATAGGGAGAGGCACATAGGGATGGAAACAAAAACATCTGGTGACTGTAATACAAACTCCCACAGGCCACCTCTCTGGTATTCAGTTATTCAGTATCCTCCCTTTCCCACATGCTGAACACACTTACCCCTTCTCTGAGAGAGACAACCAGAAGTCCCAAACAGTAACTTGGTCTTTACTTCTAAGGTAAAGACAGAGATCTCTGGGTAATGTGAGCTAGCCTCTATATCAGGTCTGGATGCGGCTCTGCTTGATCCAAAGCTGCAGGAACAAAAGAAGAAGCTGTCTGCCCCTCACATACTCCATATGCAGCGGTAGAACAAGGCGACTGTGTCCATAATAAGCCTTCTCATGGGAGACACACAGATGTCACAGTCCCTCCAAATTCCAAAATCCCCTTGGGCAGATGTTGTCTGAGAGAAGGAAGTATTCTTTGATTAGGTTTTGATTTCACTCCCTGGGAATTTTTCTCCATAGCCCTTGGCCCTATTCTTTGGGAAGTCTTTCTTTTTCACTATTCTCTTTCACAATTCTCAAGAAAGGATTGTAGAACATGATCTCCTTGGAGGCTGTAGCGTTTTCTCCTCCTGCTTCCTGCTCAAGCAGGAAGGATGGAGGAAATACAAGGGTTGTTTTAAGTATTGAACAATCTCTTTCAATCTAGGCTATTGATTTTCTTGTTGGTACAATGTTTTCAACTTTTAAATTCTTATATATTTGATTCTTGAATTCCTATCCTGTTTTGAAATATGCCTCTATAAACCTTTAATTGCTAGTACCTTGTTTCTATCAGATATCCTTAGGAGACCCGCACCCTTAATCTCTTCTGCTTGAACCATTTTGTCTGATTGAAAGGATTTACCGGATACAATCTTAATAGGTTAAAATTTTTCAACAAATGACATCCATCCATCCCTTGATTTGGTCCTTGACATGAGGATAAGTTTTAGTAGGACTTTGTTGTTCAACGATATTCTTTTTCTGTGGTTTATTGATTAAAAATGATCATCAGTTCTATCTTTCAAACCATGACAATCCCCAATTTTTTGGATAATACTATTTAGTTCTTTTTTTCCCCCCTGCTTCCAAACTGACCAATTCTTTTTGAGGTTATTTCTTTCTAGTCAAACGCATCTAATACCAACCAACTAAAGCTGCTAACATACTGTTTGCCCACATCTTCTCCTAAAGCTACAAGTTCATTAAGGATATGGATCACGATCCTTCCACCTCCAATAACAGTTTCCCTGCTTTCCACTAATGAGTCCTGGAGCCAGTGCAACTTTAGTTTTGTCGTTGTTGTTGTTACACTAGCACCTGTTCTGTGCAAATTAATAACTTTTGTATCAGTCAGTATGAACTAGGTTATACTGAGGTAGCAAATGGCTCCAAAATACAACAACAAAGGTCTGTTTCTTTTATTACATGTCCACTGTGGGGTGGCTATAGCTCTGCTTCATCTCGCTTTCACTCTAGGACCAAGACTGATGAAGCAGTCACTGGTGGTACGTTTATGATCTCATGGAAGAGGGAAAAGAGACAGTGACCCATGTGTTAGCACTTCAAACTTCTTTCTGGTAATGGCACTTACCACTTCCACCCATATTGGCCAAAGCAAGTAATATGATGACTTCTGAGTTCAAAGGCAGGAATATATGTTTTTTTTACCTCAGAGAGGAAAACCAGAATATTTAATAATCAGTAATATAACTTAACTACGATTACTCTTAAGTTTAGAGTTAACCAGTAGACCTAGCACAGAAGATAATCATAGTTATACCCTATAAAATGGAAGTGCTGAAAACCTTAACCGCATGAAAAGAACATAGCTGACAACAGTAAGGAGGTAAAAGTGTGTGCAATTTACCTTCTTAACTAGATGTCCTGTCTCACACCTCTGGCTCAGCACGCTTTATCCTGTATTCATGGTGATTATATAATTTATCTTCTGAATGAGTACACTTTTGAGAGTTAAAGACAGTGCTATTAATAATTACATCAGGAAAACAGGTAAAAACAGAGACTGTCCTGTGCAAACAAGGATGTATGATTCCCTCCCTACCTGAACTATCTGCTCAGCTCCAAGTCCCAATTACAGACTTTGCTGGAACAGTATGAATTCTCAGTTGTAGAAAAACAGGCTCTATGTGTCAATCATAATTTGACAGCACATAAGTGAGGAGTTGGCAGTGCAACCCTTTTTGCCAAAACACATGGTTGAATCCACATTTTTTTTTTTTTTTTGACTTTTGTTGCTGGTACCTAAATACCATCACCAGCTATTCTAATTTCCCTTTTGGTTTTTATGACCGGGAATCTGAAATTGTGGAAGAATGAACTGAAAATGGCATATGTCTGGGTAAGGGCTTGGATCAAGAGAATCATGTGTCCCATTATGTCAGAGAAGCTTTTATTCATTCAACAAATATTTATTAAGCATATTTTACGTGGTGACACTTTATAAGACACTTGGGCTACAATGATGACCTTACTCCTGAGGAGTGGATCCAGACTCCTGATGCATGAGTTCCAGGTAAATTTCACATGTCTGTGACTTTTCTCCCTAATGATATTGTAGACTTCTTGAGGGCACAGCCCATCCCTCATAGAACCTGCTCTGTATTTCTCACAGAACCTGCCATAGAGAGTGGAAGAAACTTCAGAATATTTTTCCTAGAAGATAGGGTCATATTCTATTTTTTTTTGGGGGGGGGATATAGCAGGTACTCAATTGTTGTTCACTGAATGAATATTTATTGTGTAACTCGTTTAAGTTCTAGTCCCTCAGTAAAATAAAATCCAGTTCCCCACCCAAGAAGAAATAATCAACGGCTTAAGGAAGTCCAGTTTAGCTTGTTTCAGAAGTATTTGCCAGAGAAGTCGGGGGCTAACCTGAATTCCTTTCATGAGGCAACACGGTCTTGCACATCTAAAAACGAGTGACCTTACAACAGAAGCCAAAGGGATGGTATTTTTTTCTCTAAGGAATATGTAGCACAGCCTTATTAGAAATGAGGCTTATTATGGAAGTTTCCTTTAGTTTTTTGAGATGTTGGTCAAGAGTCCATTATGACAGAGTTGTGCAGTATTTATGAAATTGTCAACTCAAGGAACATATCTGCTCATTTTTTTTTTTCACTCTGAAATTACTTCACTTAACAGAGGGGCCCAGATTTGGCGGTTCCATCATAATTTAAATGGCTTGCACCTCATTAGTGTTGTCAGCATTTATTTAATAAAATCAAATCAGAATAGCATTTAATTTAATTTTAATAGGATAGTTAATGTATGTTAACTAAATATCAATTGATTATTAAAGTGGAGAGTGCTGAGGTGTAACAAATATGTGAGATATAAATCTTGTTGCTGTGCCATTAACTCAGAATTACATAAGCAATAAATGTCTAATTAGATTTTTAGTAGTGATGAGTTGTAAGCATTTATTGAGATTCAATGAGATCGATGTTATAGACTTGTTCTAAGGACCACAGCTTAATTAACTACTTCATTCCTATTTTCACCAGTCTTTGCCATTTTTTATTTTAGAAGGTGCTAACTAGACGAGTGGTGAGGGAAGGAGGGAAGCGATCCAGGTATAGCACCTTAGATAGTCCCAGACTGGTCAACAGGAATACAGAGGTGACCAATCTCTGATGGGCTTAGATTCCAGGATTTGGGGTAATGGAATCACTGGTTTCTTGCAGATAAGTTTGGAGGTTCAGCATGATATGGCAGTATAGTCAGACCACATGAGTAGCATAAAGTGAAAAGTAGGCCCGGAATCAATCCCATCTTAGATGGAGGAAGAACAGAAGATGCAGTGCGATTTGTATAAGTCTTTGCTATTCTAAAAATATCTGTCCTACTTCTCTCTCACACTGTCTGAAAATCATCATGCAATTATTCCTTTGGGCTCAAGGTATTATTACCCTTTGCCTACCCTTTGGTTCTGGGATTATAAATTCAGGATGGCCAAAAAGTCTGGAAACATAGGTTATTATACAAAATAAATAATCGTCATGAACAAACAAGACATGATCCCTGACATTACATGATATATTCACTGTGTTGTCCCTTGTTAGAAATACATCTTAGCACTGGGAAATATCGCAAGAACTATGGTTTATTACTCCATCAATCTCTGTACGTGCATATGTGATGTTTTGTCTTATTTGTGTTTCTGATCTGCACTGAATAACCTATGTCTTTAGCATGCCCCCAAAGAAGTCACCAAGTGGGATCAATTTGTAAAAAAGTAATTTATCCATGTCACCCAATTTTATGGTCATTCTGTATTTTAATCTAGCATAAAACAGCGCTCTACCACCGTTTGGAAAATTAATCAATTTACCTGACATAATGTCATGGAGAGACTTTGGCTTTGGAAAGTCTTTGGAAATTCAGACACTACTGAATTTGTGGCACGTGTTCTGATCCTAGCCAGATGAGCTTCTGCAAGTGATTTAACCTCTCTGGGAATAACATCCCATAGTGTTTGGGGGAGGTGGGGTGTGTGGGTGATTAAATGAGATAATGTATAACAATTGCCCAGCACAAAGTCTCCTACATTGTCTAAACAAAATAGATGTTACTGACCTTTGTTCTTCCCTGTTCTCCCCTACCCCTTTTTCTACCTCTCATCCTATTTCACTGCCCTTAATGCACTAATATTATCCCCTCTCCTTTCTTTGGATGAGGAGGATATAATGCTATTTCTTAGACTGGTGTAGGGCTTAGTACTCTGTAAACCAGAGGCAGGAAGTGAAGAAGGGCATAAAACCATGGAAAGAGAAGAGGACAGAATACTAGGAACATAATTCTTTGTTGTTCACATGTTTGCCATGGGCCATTCCTGGCCTAGCTTAGCATCCCAAGGGATCTCAGCTGTAGAGGTTCCAGGTACCACATTGTTCTGAGGTTGGTTCAGTATATCTCTGAGAGGCTGCTTTCTCTACCAGAGCTACCCTTGGGTCAAGGCTGCAATTATGCATTCGTGGGCTAGGCAGTGCTGTAAAGGAGACATCAGAACCTGCCAAAGGGTCAGCATTGGTTTCTGGGATTATATAGTTGCTTGTGCATAATTAATTTATTCATTCGTTAAGTTATTCATTTACAACATCCCTTGGAATGTTGTCAGTAAATCTCTGGAAGTTTCCTTTGTTTCAGACCCTGTGTTAATCTCTGTGGATAGAGAGGTGATACAAAGAGGCTCACAGTTCCCAGTGCCTGCATTGCCTTCTCTTTGTGCTTAGGAAACCTGTGTCTGTTACAATAGGAACTTTCCAAAGGAAACAAATCATTCCAATTCTCATCGGCTAAGTCAAACTTAGTGAATAAGAAATTTGACTATTTTCCTAGAAAAATAGGTATCAGAAACTCTGGGCACATATTTGATTTCCCCCCCTATTTATTTCTCTGTTTGTTAATGAGACTTGGGTATACAGTTTAACTATGGTAAAAGGTCTGATTGTCAAGTGTCTTTTGTCTAGTTAGTTGGTTCCCTCTTCCCTTTATAATCTTCGCCAAAAGTTGAGCAAGAGAAAAAGAAATTTTATTTTATTCCTCTATCAACAGTAAACAATTTTCTAAGTCTCCTACTGTGGACTCAATGTTCTTTTAAGCTCTACAGGGGATATAAAGAGACATAGGAAATATTCTCTGCCTTCATGGAGAAACAAAATTCATTTGTATGAAAAGGTAGAAACCAATTATGTACTAAGCTTTGTGGTTGTACTAAGCTAATATGAGACCAGACATGTAAAGAAGCACAAATGCACTGGGTTCTCCAGGTAAAATATTGAAGGAAGAAAAAGAAGGAAGAAATAACTAAGTTCTAGGAGTATCATATTCTTTTTTAAAAAAAATCATTCAAACAAGTCTGAGACAGACATCAGACCCATTTAATCTATGTAAAAAGTAAGACACAGAAAGGATCTAGTCATATTTCTTTACCGCTTTATAATCATATAGCAATTAAGCATTGAAGCTTGACTTTGATGCTGAGACAATTTGGTTTCAGAGACTTCTCCCACAGAGCATCCTGGGACACCAAATGGAACTTGAACCAGGTTTTGACAGGTGAGTAGAGTGTGCATCAGTGTGACAGGAGGAAAGCAGACATTTCAAGAGGGACTGGCCGTTTGGAGGACAGTGAAAAGGCCGATGAGACTAAAGTGGACTGGGGATAGTGAGAGACAAGATTTTATTTTGACTTAGTGGATTCCCTGGTGTTTTTCAGAAGAATCGTGGATATTCAATAAATAGTGTTTAAAATGAACACTAAAAATTAGTTTGGAGTTGTACTAACGTTTAGGGATTATAATAGTAAATAAAGATCTAAAATATGTTTATCTTCTTTATATAGTATACGTGTGTGTGCGATACATAAATAAATACACTGCTATTGCCGCTCCACTTGGAGCACGCTCCATGGAGTGGCCTAAGTGACCCTGTTTCCCCGAAAATAAGACCTAGCCGGACAATCAGCTCTAATGCATCTTTTGGAGCAAAAATTAATATAAGACCTGGTATTATATTATATTATATTATATTATATTATATTAGACCCAGTCTTACAGTAAAATAATAGTCTTATGTTAATTTTTGCTCCAAAAGACACATTAGAGCTGATTGTCCAGCTAGGTCTTATTTTCAGGGAAACACAGGAGAAGTAGCTTGACTGCACATCGACACCTGCAGTTTGGAATATTTTGTGACTTATGGATTCAGGAACAAACAAATGCTTTCTGGGAACTGTGGTTGTGGTTTAACAATTCACTATGAAGATATAGAAATCATGAGCCTGCATATACCTAATGACCCAGCGTCAAAATACATAAAACAAAATTTGAGAGAATTACAGAGAGAGTGACTCATCCAGAATTGTAGTGGGAGATCCTAATATATTTCTTCCAGAAGCTAATAGATCAAGCAGACAAAAGAAAACTAGTAAAAGTGTAGAAGATTTGCACAACATAACTTAAAAGCTTATGCTAATGGTAAATATGGAAACTTGTACCCAACAGACTGATAATGCATTTTTTTTAAAGTACCCATTGATATAGTCTCATTTATTTATTTTTGCTTTTATTTCCCTTGCATTTGAGGTCAAATTCATAAAATAATCCTCTTTGAACCCAAGGTCCATAAGTTTAGTACCTATGCTTTTTTCTGTGCAATTTATTGTTTCAGGTCTTATGTTTAAATCGTTGACCCATTTTGAGTTAATTTTGCTACATGGTGACAGATTGCAGTCTAGTTTCATTCTTTTGCATGTGGCTTTCCAATTTTTCCAGCAGCATTTATTGAAGAGGCTGTCTTTTCTCCACTGTATTTTTTTGGCACCTTTGTTGAAAATTATCTGCTCATATATATATGGGTTTATTTCTGGGTTTTCAATTTTATTCCATTGATCTGTGTGTCTGTTTTTCTGTCAATACTATGCTGTTTTAATTATTGTTGCTCTGTAGTATAAATTAAAGTCAGGGAGTGTGATACCTCCAGCATTATTCTTTTTTCTTAGGATTGCTCTGGCTATTTAGGGTATTTGTGATTCCATACAAATGTGATGATTTTTTGTTGTATTTCTTTAAAAAATGCCATTAGAATTTTGATAGCGATTATATTAAATCTGTATATTGCTTTGGGTAATATGGCCATTTTAACTATCTTGATTCTTCCAATCCATGAACATGGAATATCTTTCCATTTCTTTGTTTTCTTCAATTTCTTCTAATAATGTCTTAATAGTTTTCAGTGTACGGGTTTTTCACATTCTTTGTTAAGTTTATTACTAGGTACTTTATTCTTTTTGTTGCAATTGCAAAAGGAATTGTTTTTCATTTCTTTTTCTGAAATTTCACTGTTAGTATATAGGAATGCAATGGATTATTGTACATTGATTTTGTATCCAGCAAACTAAAAAGTTTCTGCACAGCAAAGAAACCATCAACAAAACAAGGAGGCAACCAACCAAATGGTAGAAGATATTTGTAAACAACATCTCCAATAAGGGGCTAATATCCAAAATATATAAAGAACTCATACAATGCAACTACAACAAAAAAATCAAATTAACAAATGGGGAGGAGCTGGCCCCTGGTGGCTCAGGCAGTTGGAGCTCTGTGCTCTGAATGCCAAAGGCGGCTGGTTTGATTCCCACATGGACCAGTGGACTCTCAACCACAAGGTTGCCAGTTCGACTCCTTGACTCCCACAAGGGATGGTGGTCTCCGCCCCCTGCAACTAACAACAGCAACTGGACCTGGAGCTGAACTGCACCCTCCAAAACTATGATTGAAAAGGACAACAACTTGATTTGGAAAAAATCCTGGAAGTACACACTGTTCCCCAGTAAAGTCCTGTTTCCCTTTCCCAGTAAAAAAAATCTTTAAAAAAAAGGAAAAGAAAAAGTGTTCAAATAAAAACATTCAAAAGATAATAAAAAATAAAAATAAAAAATAAAAAAAATGGGCAGAGGACCTGAACAGACACTTCTTCCAAGAATATATACAAATGGCCAACAGATATATGAAAAGATGCTGAACTTCACAAGCTATTAGGGATATCAAGTCAAAACCACAATGAGATACCACCTCACACCTGTTAGAAAGGCTATTATCAACAAGACAAATAATAAAAAGTGTTAGAGAGGTTGTGGAGAAAAAGGAGCCCTCATACACTGTTGGTGGGAATGTAATTTGGTACAGCCACTATGGAAAACAAAATAGTATGGAGGTTTCTCAAAAAATTAAGACTAGAATTACCATGTGACCTAGCAATCCCTCCTCTTGGTGTCTACCTAAAAATCTGAAAACATTTTTCCATAAAGATATATGTACCCTGATGTTCATTGAAGCATTATTCATGGTGGAAAACAACCAAAGTGTCCTTCGATAGACAATTGAATAAAGAAGATGTGGTACATATACACAATGGAATATTACTCAGCCATAAGAAAAGATGAAATACTGCCATTTGTGGCAACGTGGATGAATCTTGAGATTATTATGCTAAGCGAAGTAAGTCAGACAGAAAATGTCAAGAACCATATGGCTTCACTCATGTGGGATACAAAACTGAAAGCAACAAAGGAACAAGACAAACAAAGGAACAAGAATTCATAGACACAGACAACAATTTAGTAGTTACCAGAAGGTGAGGGAGGGAAGGGAGGTGGAATAAGAGGGAAAAGGGGATCAAATATATGGTGATGGAAGGAGAACTGACTCTGGGTGGTGAACACACAATGTGATATATAGATGATATATTATAGAAATGTACACTTGAAACCTATCTAACTTTACTTACCAACGTCACCCCAATAAATTTAATTTTGAAAAAATAAAGTACCCATTGAACATTTATAAAAATTGATCACATATTAGGACATGAGAAGAATCTCAACAAATTCCAAAGAATCTATTGATAAGGCCCATGTTATAACTACAAAGAAATAATCAAATTAGAAAACAACAATAAAAAGACAATTAAAAGCAACAGCAGCTGTCATATCTCTAGGGGAGACACATACTACTAAAAAACTCAAGTATTAAATTAAAAGCTATTTAGCACTGAAGTAGAACAATAATAGTCCATTCAAAATGTAGCTAAAAGCAGTACTTAATAGAAAATTTGTAGTCCATAAATTCAATCCTATGTCAAAAAAAAAGTGAATTGGATTTTTCATCAAACTTGAAAAATTGCGTTTTTTATAAAGAAGTCAGAAATTAGTCAAGAATAAAGAGTGCAGACTTGTGCTACCTGATATCCAGATTAGTTATAAAGCTATAATAATTAACGTAAGGTAGGTGGTGTTATGCATAAAGAGACAAATAGATCATCAGAGCAGAATAGAGAGCCTAGGAATGAAACCAAACATACATAGGCCCTAAGTATATAAAAGAGGAGGAAAAAAAATCAGATAAATTCAAGAAATGGGATGAACTAATAAATAACAGTTGCATAGGAAAAATTGGTTTTCATCTAAAAAAATTAGATCACTACATCACATGGTCCATAAAAACAATCTCCCAATGGATTAAAAACTATAATATGAAAAAAACTTTAAAAATATTAGAAGAAAATATCAGAGAATATTTAATGATCTCAGGGTAGAAAACAATTTATCAAACAAGATAACAAGAAGCTTAAATCAAGACAGGAAAGTTTTAAATTTGATTGCTCAAAATTTTAAAAAGTCACAGTAAAGTTAAAATATGAGTGACAAAGTAGAAGTAGCAAAGGTACTGTTTTAACACATATGACAGACAAAAGATTATTATCCAGAATGATCTATATTACATATAAATAAGAAAAAGACAAAAAAATCTAAAAAGAAAAATTGAAAGTTTATTGGGGTGACAATCATTAGTAAAGTTACTTTAAAAAAACAATAAAGGATCTAAATTGTCAGTTCTCAGAAGAGAAAATTTGACCAGCCAAAGTGAAAAATGAAAATGGCCCCCACACAAATGAGTACAAGTAAAACGGGCAAAGTCTGAATAATATCAGAGGATGTATCAATGTCAATTTCCTGGATGTGACATTATACTACAGTTTTGAAAAATGTTCCCATAAAAAAACTAGACAAAACTAGGATTCCCTTCATATTATTTCCTACAACTGCAAATGAATCTACATAATCTCAATAAAAATTTCAATTAAAAATATGAAAAGGTACTCACCCTCACTGGTAATCAAAGAAACTCAATTTTAATCAATGAGATGCTCAGAAAATTCATAAAAAATAAGAATTGTGATCATAAGCAGTATTGGAAAGAAAGTAATTATGTAGAGAAAAACAAAATTTCATATTTTACAGTCAGAAAATTGGTAAAAATTAAGAATTGTGATTATAACCAGTGTTGGCAAAGAAGTGACTATTTAGAGAAAAGGGAATTCTAGTATTTTGCTTGTGGGAGTTGTAATTTGGAGAAGTTTTGCAACAGCTCTTAAAATTGAAAGTGTGCATACTCAACAAATTCACTTGTAGGTGTACATCCTGGATATATTATTCTGCATCTGCCCAGGGGGACATGTACAAAGATATTATTGCAGTTGGTGATAATAAAAAATTGAAAACAACTCAAATATCCAGGAATGAAAAATGGATAAGTAAATTGTGATATACAATGGAATATTAGACAACAATTAAAATGGATGAATTAGATTTTTAAGTATCAACATGGATAGCTCTTGAAGGCAAAATGTCGGTTGAGTGTTACACACACTGTGAAACAATTCACTGTAAAATGCAAGTGTTTTTACAGTCTTACACACACTGCCGTGTTATACACACTGTGAAACAATTCACTGTAAGTTAAAACCACACAAGACTGTATTCTATACTGTTTATGACATCATATGAAACAATATATTAAAATAAGACTGCTTCACTTTAGACTGGGACTCCAAGTCCCACATTTTAAAAAGACAAATAAGTCATTTGAAGCCTAACTATGTGCTCCTTAATTGATCACAACTCCAGTCTTTGAAAAAGGGTGGAGATGTCAAAAGAGATAATGGAAATTAGAGAGAGATTTGCTTTGAAATAAGTGTCCGTGAGAGTCTCTCCTGCATTTATAATTTTGGGAAGGGTGAGGTGCACACTTTTATCTCAAGTCAAATGAGAGGGGCTTCCCTGAAACCACTCAAAGTTTGATGGTCTGTTTGTTGAACACAGGGGGCTGGTATGAGGTGGAGCTTAATCAATGGAAGGTTAAGACAATGGCTAGGGTTCAGTGTTCTGAAAGTCCAGCAAGGAACAAGGGTGTACTGGGAATGGTCTGGAACACCAAAGTCAAGAATGCATGAGTATTTCCCTGGACAAATGGGTCATGAAGAAGAGCCTACCACTGACCAATTGATTGATTCATTCATTCATTCATTCAACAAATATTTAAGTATCTATTACGTTCCAAGCATTATTTTAAGTATTTAAATCAGTGGACAAATAGGCAATGATTCTTGTCCTCATGGAACTTATATTTCAGTTGTGAGAGACAGACAACAAATAATAAACATGAAGAATTGAATGATATAGTATAATAGAATGTGATAAGTACCAGAGGAAAAATAGAATACAGTAAGGAGCATTGGAAATTGTAGGGTGAGGTAGGTGGATAGGGTGCAATTTTAAATATGGACATCAGAGTAGGCTTTATTGAGAAGAGAAAATGTGGGTAAATTTGGAGGAGGTAAGAGAATCTGTCTACTATAATTTGAGAAAAACCTATTTTAGGTGGAAAGACTAGTTAGTGAGAATGCCCTAGAAGGGAGTATGCATGGCACACATGGCAAAGGGTAGCACGGGGCCAGAGTGTCTGGGGTGGAGTCAGATGGGGTGAGAAGTAGGAGATAAAGTCTGAAGTCAGAGAGGTAATGGGCTGGCAAGGTGGGGGAATGAGTGAGCTATGCATAGAGGATCTTATGAGTTTTTGGCTTTTATTCTGAGTGAAAACTGGAGCCCCGAGGGGCTTAGAGCAGAGGAACTGATATGATCTGCTTGTGTTTTAATTTGTCTCTCTGGATGCCCTATTGAGAATAGACTGTCGACCAAGAGTAGAAGAAGGGATACTGGTTGGGAAGTTTAATTGCTGTAATCCAGGGGAGAGATGATGGAGGTTAAGACCAGAACAGCAGGAATGGAGATGATGAGAAACAGTCAGATTCTGGGAGAAAAATCCACACACAAAAAAGTGTAAAAGTTACATGAGGACCCCTTGAAAACACTATTGAAGGGCACAGAATATTTTAACAAATGAAAAAACATAACATATCTTACAAGAGGAGACTCAACACTGTACAGATGATAATTCTCCATTAATTAGTTTAGAAATATAATGCAATCCCAATAAATTACTAAGTTTGTAAAGATATTTAAATTAGATTGATTCTAATGTCCAAAGGAAAGATTGATATCTTTGACAATAAAATAAAAAATAAATGTCTTCATAGAAAAACACGTCATAAATGACAAATTGGGGGGAAAAAATTCCAACTGATATACTGAGCAATATTTGTTAATATACCAAGAATTTCTACAAATAAATAAGCAAGTCAACAGCTCAATAGAAAACTAGACAAAGAAAATAAATGAGCAGTTAAAAGGAAATATAGATGAAATTTAAACATATGAAATGATTTTCATCCTCACTTCAAATTTTTAAAAAATTATAAAACTATAACGTGATACCATTTTTCACCTATCATATGGGAAAGGAGTCTAGGAAACATGCATGCTCATTGCTAATAGAAGAGCTTTAAAGAGTAATTTGAAAATGCCTAGCTACAGTTAAAGTGTCTTTAATGCCCTTTGATCTCCAAATCCCACTTCCTGAGCTTATCCTATAGATACCTTTATAGTATCTGATGTGCAAGAGCATTCATTGTGGTATTAGTTTGAATACCAAGAAATTAAAAACTGCTTAAATATCTATAGTAAAAAACCAGGTAAGTAAGTACATTACAGCATGATAGGAAACATAGCACCTAAAACAAGGAGGCAGTGATGTATACTGATATGGAAAACTGTCCAAGATATGTTAAGTGGGGAAAAAAGTAAAACAAATCAATGTGCAAAACCTGCTAAAGTTTGTTAAAGATATACACGTGTGCTGTACATTCCTGGAATAAGGGAAATGGTGGTTACCTCTTAGAATAGGAACAGGGCAACTGGAGGAGAGAAACTTACTTTCACCATATGCACAGTTTGAATTTTATACCATGGGTTACATTTACTGATTCAAAAATATAAGTGAGTTTTAGAAAGTCAAATGCGTGATAAGCACAGGCAAATTGGTTAGAAATAGTCAAGGAAATTAATGTTTTAGAGGTGTCATCATGATTCTCTGAGATGAGTTCAGAAATGAAACTAGTCAACACGTAAGGAAGTGAAACTGTTTTTTGGATTCTTCTGAAAATTCGCTTGAAATCCACCAGATGGCATAAGAAAATACAATGTGAGCAAATTTGGAGAGGTTTTTGCAGGTAACAAATCGAGGTTGGTGACAAACCAGACTAACAAGAACAAAGGCTCATGCCAGATTGAGTCTCAGTGCATTCAAATTCCAGACAAGCCATGGTCCTTGGGGACATGATTTTGTCATATGCCAGACAGGTGATATTGTGGAATCACCAAGTAATGTGGGCTATCATAAACATGGAATTATCTATATATCACAGCCTTTGCATGAATGGCTTATCAAAGATTCCTTTCTTCAGTTTAGAATTTTCTTTTCTTTTTTTCCCTCCTTAATCCATACTCAATGCCTTATGAAAAGAGGTATCTGTTTCTTGGTAAGCCATGTTTCTTTAATTAAAGGAGGAGGGTTGGGAGAGGTCTACTGGAAAAAGAGAAAACTCTGGTTTCACAATATGCACTATTTATGAGGGTGCTTTGCTGTTGAAACCTATTAGAGGCCAGCCAGGCTCAGTTTGCCTCTTGCCCTCCCAGGAGACAATTACTGTCCTGCATAACAATTTGAAGCAAATATCGGATGTGGTCGAAAGAACAGTTGTGGCCCTCTCTCCGGCAACCGTTTCTGCTTAGATTTCTTAATTGTTTCCACCACTTCCTTTCCTCGGCTTGTGGCCTTCTTCAGGATCCTGAACTTTAATAAAAGCCTCCTATCCCCTCTGGAATTCACATGTGCAAGCAGACACTTCCTGGACCCCAGAGATACAGCACCTTTAAAGCAGTACTTCCAGCCAAATTTGTCCAGTGCACACACACCTGGGAATCTCTGCACTGCCATGTCTTCTCCTGCATGAACAGCGTGAAGAAGGCATAACTGGTCCCAGCCACCCTTACCCCGTCTGCAGAGCTTTCATTCCCTTCATGCCTGGAGTTCTGTTTGTTCTTAGTACCTGATGAGAGAGTCTTTACCAGTTGGTTTCTCTCACCTTCTTTCAAGTGTGTTTCAGGTGTGGTCTTCTGGGAGATTTTGCAAGGTAAAATAAGACTTCAAAGAAAGGAACTGGACAGGATGATTCTTGTATGGTTCAGCTTTCAGCATTGAAGTACCCAGGGAGGGAAATGTTTGAGAAACACTTAGGATAATTGACTCTTTTTCTACCAAATTTTACCAATATTTTTTTCCCAGTCTACGTACTGCATAATCCTCTTTTTTTTTCCCCCACTGAAATGAGAGACCAGCCCTACTATCAATATTGCCTCTGACTTGTGGACAAGATGCTGGAATCAAAGATTTAGGGGCAGGCTGGTGTGCAAGATCAGGAATCAGCAGTCTAATCTCAGCACCTTGACCTCAGTGCAGAACTGTACTTACTATTCTGGGGCTTGTGTATTTTCTCTACAATGGGGGTGACACTATCAGTCAAACCCACTCAAAGAACGGTTGTGAAGATGAATAAAATTAAACACTTTATTTAAAAGAAGCTCAAGGTTGTAAATGTTATTATCCATGGAATATCAAAACAGCAACTAAAATTATGGTAGAACTAACTTATATATTGGGAGATGTTGCTAAAAAACTAAGGCTGTGATGGGAGCTATGAAAGATTTAGATTGTGGCTTCGGCAGGAGATGAGGCAAACAGAGCCCGAATACCTGGACATAGCTGAGGCCATGTCCTGGGCAATAGAAAGTCACTATTGTAACCTCTTACCAGGGCTGAATGCAAGGAAAGCTTGTTCTGCTAGAGGTAGAGTTGGCTGCCTTTTAGGCAGTTGAGACGTTTTAGTTAAAATACCATGCAAAATGTTGATAGAGGTGTTGCATCAGTTACCAAAGAATACTTGTATTCAAACCAAAATAAAATACTTGAATTTTCCTAATTGTGTTTTAAACAGCTTTGAGCATCTGCCAATCCATACCCAGATTCTTCTTTTTTCCAATGGAGTTACATAGGTAGTTGTTAACGAGTCTGGAATGGCACACATAGCTCTCTCCACACCACTTTTTCTGCCAGAATCACCACCTATGTGAATAACCTCCCTCTACTCTTCTAGTTTGTGGCAATATTTTATTTTATTTTTTTTCAGAGAGTACCCTCACCTTTATGCTATCTAACACTGTTAAGCAGTGGTATATAGAGTACAAAAACTTTTCACAGATAAAATCATTAACCCATACAAAACACTTTACAATATGGATATTATCTCTTTTTTTACAGATGACGAAACGGGCTCAAAGGGATTTGCTGATTTGTTCAAAGCTATAGTTTGTAAATTCAAAGCCAAAATTAGGACTTAGCCCTGTATTCCATCCCTCCTTTAGCAACACTGTATAAGAAGTCCCAATAGTCCCAGAAACATAGGCATGTCATCATGCTGAATGGGAGAGATGACATGTGACGTCTGTCATGCAGCATTTAGCCATGATTCATTTGCTGCTTTACACTAGCATTTCCACAAAATGTGTTGGAACGTGTAAGACTCAAAAAAAACAAAACAAAACAAAACAAAAAAAACGCCTTCCCTGTCCAAGTATGTTTGGAAAATGCTGTATATTATACGCTCTGCTATCCCACAATGTGCACATTTGCATTTTAAAGGCCTCAAGAAGTCTGTTTTACCTTGTTTGACCCCATATATCCCGAGCCTATTTGAGCACAGGCTTTATATAACATCTATGAAAATCTTACAGAAATAGAGTGCTATGCATGGAATACACTTTTGGGGAAGTGTACACAAATGATTTGAGGGAAGCTGAGAAAGTCAAAGAGGTAATCAAAGGGGATATAAACTAGTCAAGAAAAAGTATGTGAGAAAAAAATGTGTAGCCTTGTTAAAGGATATTCAGCTAGGAGCCTGTGGGTTTGGTGCTGTGCTTGTGTGTCTTGTGTGTACCCTTCCTTTTATAGCTGCTTATACTGTACTCACCCCTGTTCTCGGCCTCAGTTTCCCCACCTTTGAAATGAAGGGGTTTGCCTGAAAGATCTCTAAAGTTGTTTCTGGCCCTAGTGGTCAGTCATTTTTTTCCTAGGAGATCCTGAAACTAACTCTGTGAACATTTTTATTTCTGACTTTTTACTTTGGTCTAACTCGAAACTTACAGAAATACATAAAAATGGTACACAAGGAATTTCCACATACTCTTTCCCCAGATTACCCAATGTTTACATTTCCCCCATTCACTTTATTGTTCTCTCTCTCTCTCATATTCTTTTTTTCTGAGCCATTTGAGAGTAAATTGGAGACAATGTGCCCCTTTACCCTTAAATACGTTTGGGTGAATTTTCTAAGAATTAAGACATTCCCTTATATATGCACAGTACAGTTATCAAAATCATGTACTTAACAATTCATACAATGGTGTTATCTAATTCACAGTCAATAATCACATTTCATCCATTCTCCCAATAATGTCTTCATTAGCTACTCTTCCCCTCTCCCCAACTCTACTAACTTTTTATATTGGGCAAGTTTAAGTCCATGTTGAAATTATTTATCCACCTAAAATGAAATACATGGATCACCATTGTCCCTTTCTTCTTGTTTTACTACTGGATAAAGGGGTGGAGGAAACAGAGGAAAAGAGTGAAAACTGCGTGAAAAGTGTTCATCAAGAAACTTTGGCCGTGATCTGTCTGTTGAGCTGTACAAGAACAAATGCCTCCATGTTAATTCTGTCTTTTACTGAAAGTCTCAGATTTACAATGATGAAAACTGGTTGATAGTGAAAATCAGCATTTCTGAGAAAAAAGTTTAGTCATTCATTCCTTTATTCATTTTCACTGTGCACATGTCTACTTAACTAGATTTTAAATTACTTTGGCAGTTTCAAAGCATGGGAAGAGATCTGGCTGGCTAGAGAAAGTTTATGCAATTAAAGAGTGGGAGAGGTACTTGAAAAGATAGGTTTGGTACAAGCCTGGAATACTTACATACTTCACTTAGGGTTGTATTGTTTTCCTTTTTCCTAGACAGAAAGATGACATCATAATCTTCCAGCACTGTAGGACAGTTCAAAGAGCATATAGTTTGAAGTCATAGGGGTCAAGTTAAAGGATATAACCTCTCTGGACCTCATTTATAAAATGCAGGTGTTAATAACACAGATTCAGATCTGGGATTCAATGAACAAACAGTGTTGGTTCTCCCTCTCCTCTCCTCTGCATCTCTCATCTGCTCAAATACACTGCCAAATGAAATGCTAAGTCTAATGTCAACTCACAAGGGTTTACTGTTTACCTGAGACCTACAATTTGGGGAGGAGATAGAGGAATAAGAACATTGCGATACTTAAAACACCTTAGTAATGGCAGTTTCGATATTTCAGCCTGGAGTTATAGTGATTATTTCCCTCTTATGTACGTGTATTTCGTGGCCACTCTCTTTACTCATTTTCCCAGATTTTTTCCCTCTGATTGGAAACGTTAAACACAACAATCTGGGTTTCACAATAAAAGGTCCAACTGCAGGTGCGGAGGAAATGGAACCAAGCGTCTCTCTTTCTCCTTGAGGAGAAAGACTGGATTATCTGCTCGGAGGAACTTGGTTGGAAAATGTGTGTGCATGTGCATGGTTTTCATGCTCCATCTTTGGGAAAATTGTACTCTCCTCAGAGATCCATTTGGGAGGAAGATTTTGGCTAACTCAGGTGTCTGTGGGAGACTATTCTTATCTGGAGCCAGAGCTGAGACTGGAGGCCAAAGGGAAGCACCATTTCAGGAGCCATCAAATATAACTGTGTCTTTGGCTCTGGAAAATTAATTCCAAAAGGCATGTGTAGCCACCATTCTCTTGCTTCTTTTAAAAAGCAAATGGTGGACACATAGCCAGCAATAGCCAACAAATGCCAAATATATCCAAGTCCATCATCTTAGCACAGGTTAGCTGCTGTAAAGTGAAGCCAGCTGCCCTTGAGCCATTCTTTTGGCTGTGGGTAGGTGGCAAAAAAGAAAGGGAGGGGGTTTAGGAACAAGATGAAACAAAAATGATGAATGGAAACCATTTTCTTTTCAGGGGCTCTCAAGGGAAGCAGTGGTTTCCCAGCACCACCCCTTCTCCCCCAACCAGTTTAGACTTGCTTGACAAAATGACTGGCATTTCCGTTCTCAGGTAGGAATACTCCAAGTAAGAAACTTGCTCATGCAATTGTGTTTTTATGGATTCGTGTGATATGTCCAATGAATTGAGTTAATTCATTCTTTAACTTAACTGGCAAGATTTAATGGTTCACATTGAAAGCATGAATAACCATTTTGTTTCTTGAATGACTCCAGTTTAATGCCTCCTGATGTCAGTGTATTTTGCCCAGGGTAAAACTTGCTATATGAATTATTCACTGCTTGATGGAATGAATGGGGCCATGTTTGCCCACAGAATATTAGTTGTGGTTATCTGACATGATGCGACATAGCGGATGTGTACAAAGGACAATGGGTAATTTAGAATGTGGTTCCAGGACTCAGCCATTGCAGTTAAGATCTGTATAGAAAGCATAGCACCTTTTTGTCCTGTGCCACAGATCACGATGGCCTCAATGAGCCAAGAAACTCTTGCCCTTTAAAAAACAAAAAACAAAAAAAAAAGAAAAAAAAAGATCTAATGTGGTTCTGCAGTGGGCACTTTTGTCTTTGGTTAAATCTTGGTTAGTGGAGGTTGGAAGGCAGTGGGGGATGGAAATGCATTTTAAAAGAATTTAAACTAAATAAGGAAATTAGTAATTTTTATTATGGTGATTGCACCAATGCGAAATCAAATATTTTTGGTGAAGGAGAAACAACGTGCGCCTAGTAATAAGGAACCTGAGCTTTGATTTTAGAGTGAATGTGACTCAGACCCCTCTGTCTTAAGAGCATTTGGGGTGAGTTATCTCCCTGGCTACAGTGCCCAACTTTGCCACTGAAATGGTTTAATAGGAACAATTTATAATCTGGAGAGACAGTTAATGTAACTTAGTGGGAGCTGATAAATGAACCATTGAGTTTACTTATACAAATAAGTGAGGCATTAATCTTGACTTTGAATTTCCCCACTGAGTTCTCTTTATAACCATTTGTGATATTGTGAGTGACAGGAAGAAATGATTGGCAAGTTTTAATAGTTGGCAAAAGTTTTCTAAATGTCATTAAACTTTAGAAACAAGACAAATAAACCTTGAAATTGAAATACAGATTAAACTAGCTTCCATCTTTTCAGTGTTTACAGCTTTATGGTGGGTAACTTGTTAAGTTAACACATGCACTGAAAAGCCACCCTGAGACCAAGCTGAAAACCCAGCTGGGCTCTGAGTCTTTCTGCAGCTGAGCTGGGTAACTGTAGCAGGGTCTTACTGGCTCTGTTTCCTAATTATAAATCCACTGGAGAGAGTATATACCCCTACTTCAAATAGCTCTGGCCAAGAGGTATACTACTTGGCTGCAGGGTTCTCATCCCAGTTGTAGATGGAGAGTTAATTCTCAAAGAAGGGAAATCAAGGCCTGGGAAGATACCTATGGTAAGCTGAATAATGCTTCCCAACAGACAACCAAATCTTGATTCCTAGAAACTATGAATATTACCTTGTATGGCAAAAGGGAATTGGAAATGTGATTGCATTAATGATTTTGAGATGGGGATATTATCTTGCACTATCTTCATGGGCCCTAAATGTAATCAAAAGGGTTCTTGTATGAGGGAGCCAAGAAGGTCAAAGGAGGAAGTAGGAGAAGTGATAACAGAAGCAGGAGGTTGGAGTTATTGACGGGGAGAATCATGAGCCAAAGAATGCAGGCATCCTCCAGAAGATGGAAAAGGCAAGGAAATGGATTTGCCCCTAGAGCCTCCAGAATGAACCACTCCTGCCCACGCTCTGACTTTAGCTCCCTGCACTCATTTCGGACTTGTGGCCTCTAGAACTATAAGAAAATAAATTTGTGTTCTTTTAAGTTATTGAATTTGTGATAATTGGTAACAGCAGCAATAGGAAACCAATCTAACACCCAGTGGGTCCTGACTTCATTAGTCTCATTGTTCTCTTCCTGCTCCTCACCCCCCACATTAGTTTTAAAGCCCAATTTCATGGTGTTATACTACAAAGTCTTGTTATTTTACTGTAAAAGGATTGTTGAAATATAGAGCATCGTGTCACTTCCTCTGAATCAGAAGACTCTTTATGCTTGTGGAAATACTGTACTCAATAAAGAGGTCTATGTTTCCAAAGGGAAGTGAAGTCTTTCGCTTTACGTATTGTAAGGCTCAAGTAATTGTTGATGCAAGGATAAATAAATGAATGAAGGAATGTAGAACAACAGCCACTGAAAATCTACAAGTAACTCAACTGTTTTTATTCAATATTAAATGAGTTTCTAAATGATAAATGAGTTGCTAAAATTTATTGTAAGAAGTAATATTAATGGAATGGACAGATCTAAGATGGCAGAGTAGATAAATGCTGTGCTTACCTCCTCCCATGAACACATCAAAATTACCACCAAATTATAAAACAATCAACCTGGAGAACCATCTGAAGTCTAACTAAATAGAAGTTTTGTAACCAAGGATATAAAGAAGAAGTCACATTGAGACTGGTAGGAGGGGTGGAGATGTGAAACTGGCCAGCCCCAAACTTCCATGTGGTGGTTAAAAATTGAGAGGGATATCTCGGCCACCCAGAGAAACGAGGGCCATCAGCCCTACACCAGTACTTGTGCCAGGAAAAAGAGCCCCCACAATATCTGGCTGTAAAAAACAGTGAGAATTCTGACCATTCTGGTGGGACTGAAAGTTGTGGGAAACCCAGATGTCCTTTTAAAGGGACCATACAGACTCGCTCGCAAGGTACTCACTCTGGGCTCCAGCAGAGGGACAGTGACTAATGGGTTGTTTGAGATATATGGGAGGCAGTGTTGTATAACTTTGGGGTGAGGACTGGAGATACAGTTGCCATTTTGCTTGTGTGGGGTCCTCCTCTGATGCAGCCAGCAGGCCACCATCTTTTCTGTGTTGAGCCCCTACCCTGACATGGCCAAATCTAAATCTGAATTGATCTGGTAAGCTCCACTCGTTCCACCTGGTGACTCACTGAGAACCTGAGATATCCAACTCTGTACCACATGAGGCTTTTTTTATCAGCAGCTGAACCTTATGAGAGGTGGCAGGTGGCAGCAGGCCTGGGAGGTTCCTGGTGTTTTGTGGAACTACCCCAGACTCAGTACTGGTGGTAGCTATCCTCGGTTTGCAACATGGCCTCTCCCACAAGCCTCCAAGTCCAGCATAGGCAGCAACTAACCATGGATCATCTTGTAGCTCCTACCAGTTAGTCTCTGGCCAGTCATATGCAGTGGCTGACATTGGCCTATACCAGAGGCCCTCCCAAGAGGCCCCAGCACCAACATCCCACCAAGTTGTCTTCAGACCACAGCAGAGCACCACCCAATTAGCCCCATAATTGACACACTCAAAGGGCATTCTGAACAGGCTGCAGAGCCACCTGGGGCCAATCCTGCTCCCTCCATGGGGTAAGCCCCTCACTCAGTATCCCATAAGCTGTGGATGTGGCTGAACTCCACAGTCAGTCAGCCTGAGGGTCAGTCCAATTCTCTGATGTGCCAATAGCAATCAAGGCTTAACTATAACATGAGGGCACACACAACCCACACAAGGCACACTCCTGGAGCACCTAGAGCAGGGGACCAGGGAGACTGTGCCACTGGGCCCCACAGGGCACCTACTATATAAGGCCACCTGGCAAGACTAGAAGATGTAGCAAATCTAACAATTACATAGAAACAAACACAAAGAGGCAGCCAAAATGAGGAAACAAAGAAATACATCACAAATGACAGAAGAGGAGAAAACTCCAGAAAAAGAACAAAATAAAGGCAAGCAACCAGAGACTGAGTTCAAAACACTGGTTATAAAGATGCTTAGGGACTTTAATGAGAACTTCTACAAAGGGATAGCAAACATAAAAAAGGACATAGAAACCATAAAAAAGAACCACTCTGAAGTGAAGAATACAATAAATGAAATGAATGCACTACAAGGAATCACCAGCAGACTAGATGAAGCAGAGGATCGAATCAGCTCTTTGGAAGACAAAGTAACAGAAAACACCTAGTCAGAACAGCAAAAAGAAAAAATAATTTTAAAAAATGAGGATAGTTTAAGGGGACCTCTGGGACAACATCAAGTGTAACAACATTCACATAATAGGTATACCTGAAGGAGAAGAGAAAAAGCAAGGAATTGAAAACCTATTTAAAGAAATAATGACTGAGAACTTTCCTAACCTGGTGAAGAAAATAGACATACAAGTCCAGGAAATGGAGAGAGTTCCCAAAAAGATGAACCCAAACAGGCCCACACCTGGGCACATTATAATTAGAATGTCAAAGGTTAAAGACAAAGAGAATCCTAAAGGCAGCCAGAGACAGGCAACAAGTTACTTACAAGGGAGCTTGTCAGATGATTTCTCAAGGGAAACTTTGCAGGCCAGAAGGAATTGTCACAAAATATTCAATGTGATGAAAAGTATGGACCTACAACCAAGATTATTCTACCCAGCAAGGCTATCATTTAAAATTGAAGGACAGATAAAGAGCTTCCCAGACAAAAAAAGAAAAACAAAAAACAAAAAACTAAAGGAGTTCATCATCATCAAACCAGTATTACAAGGAATCTTAGAAGGACTGCTTTAAGATGAAAAAAATATATATCAAAAACATGAATAATAAAATGGCAATAACTACATATCTAGCAACAAACACTTTCAATATAAATGGATTAAATGCTCCAATCAAAAATATAGGGTGGCTGAACAGATAAGAAAACATCTTTACATATGCTGCCTGTAAGAGATGCACGTTAGATTGAAACACACACAGAGATTGAAAGCAATGGGATGGAAAAAGATATTTCATGAAAATGGAAACAAACAAACAAAAAAGCTGGAGTAGTAATACTTATATAAGACAAAACAAAGGCTATAACAAGAGACAAAGAAGGACCCAGTAATCCCACTTCTGGGTATTTTTCCAAAGAAAACCAAAATGCTACTTTGAGGGGACATGTGTATCCACATGTTCATTGCAGCATTGTTTAAAACAGCCAAAATGTGGAGGCAGCCTGGGTGTCTGTTGATCGATGAATGGATGAAGAAGAAGTCACACATACTCGTATATACAATGGAATATTGCTCGGCCACGGAAGAGAATGAGTTATGCCATCTGTGGTGGCAAGAATGGACCTAGAGGGTATTGTGCTGTATGGCGTATGTCAAACAGAGAAAAGCAGATGCAATGTGATTTTGCTTATATGTGGAATCTAAAGAACATAATAAACAAGCAAAACAGAAACAAACTCATAGATACAGAGAACATTTTCATGGTTGCCAGATGGAAGGGGGTTGAGGGGGTGGGTGGAGAAGAGAAAGGGATTAAGAAATACAATTGGTTGTTACAAAGTAATCATGGGGATGTAGGGTGTAGCATCAGGAATATAGTCAGTATTATTGTAATAATGATGTAGGTGTTGGATGGATACTAGATTTATCGGGATGGTAGATGGGAGGGGAGTTGGGGGACAGGTTGAAAAAGGAGAAGGGATTAAGAAGTACAAATTGCTAGTTACAAAATAGTCATGGGAATGTAAAGCATAGGGAATATAGTCAATATTATGGGTACAGACTAGTCAGGGGGATCACTTCTTAAATTATACAAATGTCTAACCACTATGCTGTACACCTGAAATTAATATAAAATACTGAGTGACAACATTAATTGAAAATTTTAAAAAGTGGGGGGAGGTGAATGGCAATAAGAGGCCCAAATTTCCAGGTATAAAACAAATAAGTCAGGGGTCGGCCTGGTGGCTCAGGCGGTTAGAGTTCCGTGCTCCTAACTCCGAAGGCTGCCGGTTCGATTCCCACATGGGCCAGTGGGCTCTCAACTACAAGGTTGCCAGTTCAATTCCTCGACTCCCGCAAGGGGTGGTGGGCTCTGCCCCCTGCAACTAAGATTGAACACGGCATCTTGAGCTGAGCTGCCTCCCGGATGGCTCAGTTGTTGGTTGGAGCCCAGAATCTCAACCACAAGTTTGCCAGTTCAATTCCTCGACTCCCACAAGGGATGGTGGGCAGCGCCCCCTGCAACTAAAATTGAACACGGCACCTTGAGCTGAGCTGCCGCTGAGCTCCCGGATGGCTCAGTTGGTTGGAGCGTGTCCTCACAACCACAAGGTTGCCAGTTCGACTCCCGCAAGGGATGGTGGGCTGTGCCCCCTGCAACTAGCAACGGCAACTGGACCTGGAGCTAAGCTGCGCCCTCCACAACTAAGACTGAAAGAACAACAACTTGAAGCTGAACAGCACCCTCCACAACTAAGATTGAAAGGACAACAACTTGACTTGGAGAAAAGTCCTGGAAGTGCACACTGTTCCCCAATAAAGTCCTGTTTAAAAAAAAAAACAACAAAAAAAAAACAAAAAAAAACAAATAAGTCATGGCAATGTAATGTACAGCAAGAGAAATATGGTCAAATATTTTCATAATGTGGTACAGTATCAGATGGTTGCTGGACTTATGGTGATCACTTCTTTAGGTATATAAATGTTGAAAAACTATGGTGTACTCACGAAACTAACATAATGTTGTATGTTAGCTATATTTTTTAATAAAAATATATATTTTTAAAAGGGGCGGGGGTTACATTCTAAAAGTGACTAGCTCAGGGGAGGCCCTACAAACTCAGAGACTGAAAGTAACCACATAGGATGGCCTGAACATAAAAATTCCTAACTAAAAGCAAGTCATGGCAGGTAGTCACGTCCTAGGCTTGTAGCTTCTTTGACAAAGGTCAATGTTTATTTTAAGTGAGCCTGCCTATTGTCTTTTTGCATCGCACATAACATATCTTTGAAATGTCAGAGTAATTTCTTTTTCCAGATCCTCCAGGGCACAACCACCACACCAGAGCATAAGACCACAGAACCCCTCACTGTTATCTTGTTCTCTGCATACCGTCTCTGTGTGCTGCAAATGTTAATTGTTAACTACCCTGTGCCCACCCATGTAAAAGAAGAATGTGTCTCTCTGTTTCACTTTTTATCCAATCCCAGAGATTTCCCCCGCTTTGCTTTCTCCCACCCCCTTAATCTACCACCAATGGATTTCATGTAACCCTCCTTATGTCTCTTCCTTTGAGTCTAAATGTATAAAATAAGCTGCAAAACTGCCATTCTCTGGAGCACTTTCTCAATCCGTTGAGATTTTTCTTTCTGGCAGTTGTCATTAGTTTAGCTCAAAGAAACTCATAAAAGTTCTCAAAAAAAAAAAAAAAGTAACAAAGGGGCAAATCAATCCCTGGACACTAAATTCACTTTTGTTTTTATTTGAGTCTAATAAAAATGCCGAAGGAAAACCTGATTTTTGTCATCCAAAATAACTCTGTGAGCTTTTTTTAGATATATCTGCAAAGACACATTTTTAAACTTCCCCCTCCCCCCTGCATTAGTATCAACCAGAGCACATGTCACTATAAAAAACTCCCTTTGTAGGGGGAAGCATGTCAGGTTCATTGCAATTTGATCTTCCTCGTCCTCTTAGGACAGCCTGCGATCCAGTGCTGAGTTTTGATTCTCAGCTATTTTCCCCATTTCCTGTGGGGAGGGAAAGTTAGCCAATTATTAAAGGGAAGGTGAGACAATTATTAAACAATCTAAAGTCTCCTGAGCTTTTACTGACAAATTCCAGGCCTTTTTGGATCTTCATTCTCCTTCAATACTATCTCTAGCAGTTGACAGCTGATCAGTCTGTCCATCTGAAATTTTCTCTTCTTTTATTGCTGTGACTTCTCTTTTCCAGATTTCTGTCCTACCTGTCCCATGGTTCATGCATCAGCTCCTCTTCCATTTCTCTTTAAATGTAGGTATGTCCCCTGTCTCAGCTCTTACTTCCTGCTCTCTTCTCAGGAGTTCACTTCTATTTTGATGATAATTCAAGATTCTCCTTTTATCCTGATCTCCAATCCAGTATCTAAAGCCAACCATCAGACAATGCTACTTGGGTGGTCCATCACCTCTAATATAGAACCTTTATCATGTATCAGGGGTCTCTTCTGTTCTAGAGTATTGGCACATGCTGTTCCCTGTCTGATGTTCTTTCTTTGTCTGTCACACCTATACAGAGCGCAATTTAATACATTATGGAAGCATTCCCTGAGCACCCAGACTAGATTTGATCCCCATTGTAGGCTCTCTTAGCACCTGGTGGGAAAAGTAATATAAAATCTCTTTTTTAGAGAGAAATAAACTAGCCCCCCTTTAAGATGGAGTTTTAATTAAAGGGAAATTATGAAGCACATCAATTGGGATGACAAATATTTTGTGATTCAGAAACCATGCTGTATTGGGAAGCTGAATTTACAACTTAGTGAACTAAACCAAAAGCTTTGGTTAGGCGACTCCATGACTAAGCAAAAGTCTTAAGTAAGATCAAATGTGATATGCTTTGCTCTCTAGAATCCAAAGTTGTTACATAGTTTTAAGACAGAGCTTGTCTTTACCCATTGACATTTAAACCTCAATGTTTAGACAATTATGGCAAATCATAAATCATGGCTAGTATAAAAGACTCTTCATGAATTGTACTTATTGTTAACCACATTCGATGTAACTGACTTTAAAGTACTTTCTTGGTTTTTTTAAAAAACATTTTCTCTCCTATAGTTCACCTCTTTATTTTGCCACACAAGGTGATTTTTTAAAAAACAGCTGTCTTGTGATATAATTCACATACCATACATTTGACCCATTTAAAGTATAAAATTCAATGGTGTTTAGTATAGTCAGAGTTGTGCAACCATCACCACAATCAATTTTAGAACATTTTCATCACACTGATAAGAAACCCTACATCTCTTAGCTGTCACTTCCCAATCATCACAACCCACAAATACTTGGTCACTAATTTCTTTCACTTACCACAATGTTTTAAAATCTGATTCATGTTATAACATGAATCAGTACTTCATTCCTTTTTATGATTGAATAATATTCCATTGTGTGGATGTATCACAGTTTATTTACACATTTATCAGTTGATGGGCTTTTGTGTTGCTCTCTCTTTTTGGCTATTGTGAATAACGCTGCTGTGAATACAGCATGATCTGTGAGCTCTGAGAACTGCTTGTTTCTGTTTCTCCTCTCCATAGCCATCTAAAAATAAAAGGTGGCTTGAACATTTCTGAAGCAACAACACAAAACATTGATTATTCTCTGAAGACGCAACAGAACTTATTGTATCTATTGTTATTTAGTAAACTCCATGTAATTATTTATGTAATTTTGTTTTTTCCCCCATCTGTGAGCTTCATGAGGACAAGCATTATATCAAGTTTGTTTGTCCCAGTATCCCTAGAAACTTGCCAAGTGATTGGCATGTATTAAATATTTCTTGACTGATTAATTTTGCCTAACCTCAACCTCAGATTGGCCACATTTCAAGTTCCCTGTTTCAGTAACTTGGGATCCAAATCAGAATTGCATTTGACTCTTCCCTTTTTCACTTCTCCTACATCTGATGAGTCAGCACTTTTTGGGAAAGTTTTTCAAAACCATCCTCAACGTTTATGTGTCCATTCCTTTCTCCCACACTACCCAGTCTAGACCCTCACACTTGGCCTCCCTGCCTTTCCTTCTCTCCTACTTCCAAGCTATTTTGCAGAGAGTTTTCAAAATAGTCTTCACAAAACCCAATTACATCACTTGTCTCCTCTTCATGAACTCACAGTGGTTTCTTATTGGCCACAGACTCGAAGCCCTCAATCCAGATTTGGAAGATTCCTGTAACACGATTCCTTATATTATGAGGCAAGTAGCTGCTTCAATTATTTTCTAGTACTTCATATTCCTATTTATTAGAAGATAGATTCTGCTTACCTAACCTATTGGCTTATTGGACCTGGATTATTGGATTGACTGCCTTACATTGCCTAGGAAGGCAAGTACTAGTAATTTGGAACATTTTCATGGCCAGGTCTCACTGACCAATACAAAGATATTTGATTCACTAATGTCACAATCACTATATTCCAAAACAAAACATACTTACCTTGATTTTCTTCCATCATCTCTCCCAAAGATGAGTTACTCATACAATATTCCATAGGAAATTCCCTATATACAGGAACTCTCTGCTTTTTTGTCATAGAGAGGATCATAAATAGACCATTACTAAATCTTCTACATACTGTATCTTATAGAAACTCATATCTTCCATAGCACCTGCTATGGTGCTTTATATATTGTAAAAGAAAAGACATGGAGAAAGTCTGATTTTTTTCTTAACAGAGATTTTCTTTCCCCAGGCCCCGAAGCCAGAAATGGTTTTTGTTCGTTTATTTTTAGGTGAATAATTAGATAAGCCATTTCGATTGGAGGTGATATCCTTATTCCAAGGGGCATGTTGGGATAACCACACATAGTTGCATAACTGACTTCCAGAGAATTTTGGCCTGGTTAATTATACCAGCTTTTGCTTTGTTTTGTAATACACACCCCTTTGAGGTCAGAGCTGAAATGTTTGGGACAAGAGCAGAGAAGTGAAGAATGGGTTCTGATGGGAAACGGAGACCCAGTAACTGTTACCTAAAACAGGCTACAGGAGAAAATAGAAAGGTTCAAAGATAAGTTTATTGGGGTTATTTTCCATGTAGTATGTAGTTAAAAGCTTCTGCCTTGTGTTAACAAAAGCTTCAATAAGCTATATTTCTTCCTAATGTGTAGAGGGATAGACTTGCTATTTGAGGCTAAGCCTTTGCTCAGTTAGACCTCAAAGTTTGTACAAGACAATAACAGAGTCTCCCATAGGAGGGCAGCCATGAGGGTTTGCGTATATATTAAGTAAATATGTTTTAAATTAATGTGCTTGTCTTGTCTTCCTACAAAGATGATATTCCCCCTTACCTCTAGATGATTATAGAGAAAGTATTCAGTGATAACTTGCTGACTTAAGACGATGTGCTGTAATTCTAATTTGCCTTTAAAGGAGGAAAGAAAGTCTCTTAAACTCCTGCTGGGTATCCTTTCTGTAGCAGATTTTTACATTTGATCTCATTTAATCCTTACAACCTTGTGAAGTAAATACCTTTAGTATTATCCTAATGATAATTACCTTCATTTGCTAGGTGAAAAAAACAAAGTCTCAGTGAACTTAAATAACTTGCCCAGGCACACATCACTAAGGAGTGACAGACGTGGGATTCTAACCGAGATGTTTGTCCCCAAAAGCTTCTTTGAACTATTCCATGAACTTCCATGAAAGAGAGGAGGAAAGGAGAGAAAAGAGGAGGGAGGGAGAGAGAGAGAGAGAGAGAGAGAGAGAGAGAGAGAGAGAGAGAGAGAGAGAGAAAGATTGTATTGTATAAAGACAACTTCCTTGATGTTCTTATTCCCCTTACATTATTCATTTCCTATTATATATTAAGTGTGTAACAATGGTAAGTTGAGCTTGCTGGATTTTTTGCAGCATATTATGAATTATAGTTGTTAAATATATCTTTTAATTTGACGAACCACTCCCAAAGCCCTCTGTAATTTGTATGCCACAGGTCGGTTAATAGCCTAGCTTTTCTTTGCTGCCACAAAGATAGAACCCTTTACCCACTCCTCATTACTTCATTTCCATAAGTAAAGCTTTGGGGATGAAACTCTTGCCCATTTTCGTTAACAATCAGTTGTCTTCAGATGTACTGTGCAGTAGCCTACCTCAAAATTTAGAGCATGCCATAATTGTGTGTACTGAATATGTTATGTTACTGGGTAGCAAATTATTGCACTATCTTTCAACAATACCCTCTTGAAATAGCAACGTGAAAAACTGAGTTTTTATTTCAACTCTCAATGAATGTAGTAGCTTCCTTCTTCCAAGATGGATTATTGGTTGACAAGTTACAAGCATGTGAAATTGGATACTTCTGGTTATAAGAGAAAGCCATTGTCTATTGGTGACTATCCAAGAATGCAACCACTAGCCAAGCGTGTCATAAAACTAAGCTGCCATTATTGTTCCTTACTGATATCTAGTCTGGTAAAACTGCCATTTTCAAGGGGTGGCCGTTCAGCTCAGTTGGTTAGAACACAGTGCTCTTAACAACAAGGTTGCTGGTTCGATCCCCACATGGGCCACTGTGAGCTGTACCCTCCACAACTAGATTGAAACAACTACTTGAGTTGGAGCTGATGGGTCCTGGAAAAATACACTTTAAAAAAGCCATTTCCAGAAGCCAGTTACCCCCAAAGCAGTGGTGGGTTTTATGGTTGCTTTATATTTGCAAATTTTTCTTGGGGGGGTCTTGAGAAAAGAATCTAACTTCTTCAGTGATTAGTGTGTTATGACTGATTCAAGCCAGATTTGGTTTTCTTTTGAATGTACAGTGTGTTGGAATATGTATGAATACCTGTGTTGGCTGGGGAAAAAAAGTTGTCTCCTAAGATAAATTGGTTAAGAAAAGCAAGTCAAATCATTTTGTGCAGATCTGTCTTGTCTAGGTGAAGGTCTTTGTTTTACTGCTTTTGATTGTCCTGTTTTTCCTTAGTTACTGTTTAACAGTTCTTGTCTGGGCCTACACGTGAGTACTGACTCATCTTAAGAATTGTGCCGACCTCCCTTAGCTCTACTCAATTGGTTTTCCAATTTCATTTAACTATTACATAGTTAACATATTCTATTATATAGGTATATATATATAACTGTTATATAGTTGTATATTCACATAACTATTATATAACAGGAAACTATTATACTGCTTGGGAAAAATTTAAATGCAGTATTGTTTTAGGAATATAAGGTTCAGAGAGACTTTTCTTACAGCTGAAAAATGAAAGGCCTTTCTTTTCAGCACCACCCACACACAGACTTGGGAATCAGTCACCTTCCAGTGGGTAGAGATTCTCGTGAGGTCTTTGCATTCCAGAAGTCAACTTGAGCCTCTCCAACCATAGGCCTCTCAAGACGTGTGTACATTCCCCAAGGCTCCAATTCCATCCTCATTTCTGGCTCCATATTCCTCTCTGGTAGATCTCTAAATCCCACTCCATATTTCCCTTTTCTAAGCCAGGCTCTAAACCATCAAGATGTATTGTAAAGTGTGACCTCCTTTCCTTGATTTCCTCAAAAAACCCACTCGCTCACGGCATATGTGCATTAACTATTAATTGTCGGTATCAGATAAGTGGTACTGACTCTCTGAAATACTGAGTAAAAGTAGCACATTCTAAGGAATAATTTCAAGCCATGTAAAGATAGTTGAATCTTTTATTTCTTTTGTCCTCAGATACATTTTGTCTTTCTTTTTATATTTTAAGAAGCAGTTTATGACAAAGAGCTTGCATAATTCTGTAATGACTTCGTTAGCCAGACTTTAAGTTTCACACAGAGGTTAAGAGCATGGTATCTCATCGAGACACTCACATTTTTCTCAGTTGACAAATGAAATCCTAATAGAATAATTGCATGGCAAAATTAGAAATTTTTCAGTATAAATTTGACTTCTAGACCATGAATGATCAAGGCTAACGACACGCTGTTCTAATAAATAGTATGCAATGGAAAAATACATCTAATAAAGTTGTGGGCAGCACTTTATTCACTTTAAAAAGTATCTGCTTTTATACCTTTCTGTTTGTTTGTACATTCTAGAAAGAGCTATTTTGATCTGATTGAAAAGCAACTGTGAAAATCAAGTCAATTTAACATCTGTTAGAAAAATAATGTTTTAGAATGGACTGAGTATTTCAGGAATATGCAGTTTATCTCCTTTTTCGATCACTAAAATTAATTAATTGCAATTTCCAGAGATTAAATTATAACTGAAGATTTAGCAGGGAATTGAGATTACTAGGAAGTACAAAGAAAACTCTTCTGTGGTCAAAAGATTTTTTCCAGAGTTGTTCAGCTGAAATGTTGTATACATAAAGGCCTAATGTATTTTGGCAAGTCTAACCCTGAGATTTACATCTTTTCCTATTTTACTTTAAAATTAAAATATTCAAAAATGCCTTTTATCTGCCTTTTCGGACATTTAGTTTCATTCTCTACAATATGCCTTAGACATGGGGAACTTGATTGCCTGCAGAATGAATTAATGAATCTTTTATGTCAATGGGAGTTTATTAACAACATTCGTGACATTTTCAAATCAATCCTTCTATGTTCTCCAATTATGGCCTTATTGTGGTTGGGCACCATCCCAGGGAAAAAACAAAGGGAGAGGGGGGAATCGACATACTTACAACTGACTTCAGAAAAGCAAATTAATAAGGGAAGTGGATCTAAATTATGTTTTCTGTTGTTTGTTACATTCAATGCAAAATGCAAATGCATGTTCAAGTGTTTTGGCTGTTGTTCAAAAATGTGAATTATTCTGCCAGAAGGCAAAAATCCTTTCCTTCAATCTCTATGTCCATAGTTAATTTACTTGTTTTTTTTCCCCAACATGGGGGCATTTCTAAATTTTAAAGTAAATATTATTTACACAGCAAACATACAATTAACAGTATTAAAACATCTCAATGATGAAAATATAAAATAATTTTGAATGGAGGTTATTTAATGCTGTAGCCAGTTTTCAAACTATGTAAATAAGTCTAAAATGTGTATAATCAAATATATAGTTTATGTGTATTATGCACATATATAATTTCCTGTCCTTTAACTCTGCTGATCTAAACTAAACCCTCAATGTTCTATTAGATGTTAGGTCCTGGCACTAGTTTCTGGGTGACCTTGAACCAAACACTAATTTTTCTGGGTCTCTATGTCTATTAAGTGAGGAACGTTGAACTAGGTGCTCCCAAGTGCTTTCAATAGACCATTTATTATTGAAGCCATCCAAGAGACCTGATAATTTTTTGGTTGAATCTTCTTTTAGAAACATTTTGTTTCCCTCAGCCCCTCTTTCCCTCATTATACCAGTGGTTTTAAACAAGTAAATCAGGACACACAGATATATTGTTACCCTCACGGGAGTACCACCAAATTTTCATTGGCACATAAAATTTGTTTTTGTTTCAACTAAGGATACATGCGAATGTCAGACAATTAAGTTCGTGAACTCATCCTAGAAAAAGTGCTATATACTTCTTTGCTGAATATCACTACGGTCATCTTCAAAGTACTCCCCTTGGGAAGCTATGCACCAACACCAGTGCCTAGTCCACCCTTCAAAGCAATTTTGGAACTCTTTTTCTGGAATGGCCATCAGAGCTGTCATCATATTACCCTTAATGTCCTGAATGTCATCAAAATGTCTTCCTTTCAATATTTCCTTTATCTTTGGGTAAAGAAAGACGTCATTGGGGGCCAGACCAGGTGAGTAGGGAGGGTGTTCCAATACAGTTATTTGTTTGCTGGCTAAAAACTCCCTCAGAGACAGCGCAGTGTGAGCTGGTGCATTGTTGTGATGCAAGAGCCATGAATTGTTGGCGAAAAGTTCAGGTTGTTTTTATCTAACTTTTTCATACAGTCTTTTCAGCACTTCCAAAGAGTAAACTTGGTTAACTGTCCAGTGATACAAATTCATAATGAATAATCCCTCTGATATCAAAAAAAGTTAGCAACAAGTTCGTGAACTTAATTGTCAGACCTCATATGACGTTCTGCCGTAGGTTAGATGAAGCAGTGTTAGCAGTTCTTACAAGGTTCAGGTATAGTTTTCCAAAAGTAAGGGATTAAAGGAAAATCATTATGTCAAACCAGTGACATTTTAGACCTCTGCTGTCCATCCAATATGGTAGCCATTACTCACATGTTGCTATTGGGCTCTGGAAATGTAGCTAGTCCAAATTGAGATGTGCTGCGAGGGGATAATACATACCAAATTTTGAAGGAAAAAAAAATTTAGTGCAAAAAAAATTGTAAAATATCTCATTAATAATTTTTATGTTGGTTGTGTGTTGAAATGTTAATATTTTTGATATATTACATTAAATACAATATACTGTTAAAATTTATTTCATCTGTTTCTTTTTACGTTTATAAAAATGTGGCTAATAGAAAAGTTTCAATTCCATATGTGGTTCTCATTATATCTCTTTTGGACAGCACTGGTATGGAGTCAGATGTTAATTAGAACATGAAAGAACTGCCTTATTCATACATAGAAAACAAAGTCAGGTCAATAAAGTTTTTCAACAGCTGCACAGCACTAAAGCATGCTTGAGTAGAAATACTGTTATACTGGAGCCATGGTTATCTTAAAAGCATGACTTGTTTAGTCCTGTTCTGAGCTTCCAAATCCTTCAGTGTGCCCTCCCACACGCACATACGCAGGAGGCACAGAACAAGCTGTGTTTCCACCAGCTGTGGGTTCATGTTGAAGCTCTGCATGGTCCTTAACTTCAGTGACACTTTAGTCTGTGACTTTCTCAACTTTCACTCCAATACACACGCATCATTCCTCGGTTAGATAATAAAAAGGAGCAACCACTTTTCCTACTGTTGGATCTCCACCTTAGACCATCAGTTGTGTTTGTCACTTAGCCACTCCCGTGGGTGCCAGGGGCTCCACTCAGCTCTTCCTTCCTCCTTCCCACCCAGAATCATTTTCCTATCAGAGGAGATTTGCCTCTGCCATAGCCGTGCCTTTTTTTCTGCAAATGGGCTGCTAAGCATGCCTCTCCTTGCAGTTGGGGATGAGGTAGGACAAAGTAGTGTGTTCTGAAGGGATTGAGTTTGGAAGTGACAGATGAAGGATTTGAGCATGTTAAATGCACATTAACTCTTTGAGGCCCAGTGGTTCTTTCATTATGTTCTCACTGTGTTCTTGTTCTTGGTCTTATTTCTCCCCTCTCATTTGTTCCCCTCTTATTCTGGAAAATTTCAAGCCCAAACATCTGTTTTGAAGTGCTGTGCTCCTTTCTGGATGGCAGTATTTTTTTTAAAAAATCTAAAGTTTTCTTATTTCCTCCTTATCATCCCCAGATGTTTTGTCCTCCCCCGCTCCCCCCCCCCCGTCTTTTCCTCATTTTAATAATTGTGCAAGTCCCATAAGAACTGCTGGCAGATATTTTTCCCTTTGGAACACCCTGCACAGCTCCCACCAAGAATTCTACCTTTACTCTTTGCTCATTTTTCAAAGGACTCAGTCCAAAGTCCATGAAGGATTTGGTAGTGGTGGTGGGGGACGGAGGGTAGGAGAAGAAGGTAGGCAGTAATTCTATTTTAAAATAGTTATGACTCTCCTTGAAACCATAGTACCTGCACACAGGTAGAGCTATAGAGGAAGGAAACATGCTTCACAATCTAAGAGGAAAGTTTTTGTTGTTATTTTGTCTACTATTAAAATTAAAGCTGGGAGCGGCCCGGTGGCTCAGGTGGTTAGAGCTCCATGCTTCTAACTCCGAAGGCTGCCGGTTCGATTCCCACATGGGCCAGTGGGCTCTCAACCACAAGGTTGCCAGTTCAATTCCTCGACTCCCACAAGGGATGGTGGGCTTCTCCCCCTGCAACTAAGATTGAACACGGCACCTTGAGCTGAGCTGCCGCTGAGCTCCCAGATGGCTCAGTTGGTTGGAGCATGTCCTCTCAACCACAAGGTTGCCAGTTTGACTCCCGCAAGGGATGGTGGGCTGCGCCCTCTGCAACTAGCAATGGCAACTGGACCTGGAGCTGAGCTGCGCCCTCTACAACTAAGACTGAAAGGACAACTTGAATTCCTCAGAGTAGAATAGTTAGTAGAATAGTTGAGGCCTAGCGTGTAGGTTGGATGAGACTCTGAAAAAAGCTGTAGAAATGTGGACAAATGATTTTCCATCTATAGACCTCTGTTGCTTCATTTACACCAGGCACTGATTTTTGCGTCATTTTGGTTTTCCTAGAAATCTTATGTCTCAGTGGGAAAATCACAATTATGCCCATTTCATAGAAGAAGAAACAGACCCAGAGAGGTTAAGTTTTTTATCCAAGGTCACACCGCTGGTTGGTGATAGACTGGGGCTCAGAATTCAGATCCTCTGCTGAGGTGTAATGGGAGCCTTGGCTAGTCTCAGATATAAGGGCTGCTGATCCCAAAGGATGAGCCCCTCCACCCCACCCGCCCAGGCATCATCCATTATTTGCCCTTCAACTTCATGCTGGTGAATCACAGGAAACTCCATCTAGAAATGTTCAGTATTTTACTTGCCTATTTCTTGTAACCTTTCCTCTTATTCTGGACTGTGATTTATTGAAGAAGACGGGATATGTATCTGTGAATGAGGAGGTAAATCCAGGCCTCTGGAGGGTGAGAACTGAGAACCACCAAACCGACTTGATCTCCTCTTGGAGAGAAAGACACACTCTGGCCATCCAGAGGCTGGGCACAGCTCTGTTTCCTAGAAGTGATTCTGGAAGAGAGAGAGAGTATCTAGGAAAAGGCCTGGCATCTTCCAGTGTGAGTGTTCTGAATGTTGAATTAGGGGGAGGGGAAAAAGAAGAGAAAGAAGAAAATCTCTATTATGTCTACAAAGATTTAGAACCTATGCCCTCCCTGTGAAAAGTTGGCCAAAGATGAGGGATTGATTTGACTCTTGCTGAGAAAGTATTATAGATGGAGGTGTTGACGTAACTGATGGTATGATTAGGATATTCATTCATTCATTCTCTTTTTCCATTCAAGAAATGTGTTGAATTCTCACTGTGAGCAAGGCACTTGCTTCCTGGACAGCCTTAGTCAGAGGGGGATCTACAGGAAGTGGGAAGAGATTACAGTTAACTAGGAGAAAAACAGAGTTAAATACACATAAAGAGAGAGGGGTGGAAATAAAAAAGCAAGCTAAACAGGCAAACCTGTGGAGTGATTTACACTTTTAACCACAAAAGTGAGGGTAGCCAAGAACTTAGTTGGACGCTGACCAAATGAGATAAAGACCTCAGTGAAGGTGCTGTGAGAACTCCATTATTGGTTTCCCTGACAAAGCCTCCATCTTATGGCAAGAGCAGTATGATCGGAAAACCACATGCAAATTAGATAGGCAGTAATGAGAGGCAGGGGTACACACATGGTCTAGTTCTCTGCACTGTGGAGGAAGGCCTGGGGGCAAGTTTCCTGTGCCACAAAGAATGACACAATAAGGGGAACTATTAAAAGGTTAATTACAGCCTGCCCACTTGAGAGAGTCTCCATTTGCTGACCAGGGTCCCCAGCCAGTTCCTTATTAACCTCTTTAGTGTCCCTGTTGTCCCAACACCCTTCAGTAGAGCACTTGGTAATCTGAATTCTTCCTGAGCCCCTTCCTGCCCCACTCCTCCTGAATTGTGCACTTGCTCTCTCACTCACTTATTGAATGGACCCACTAGGTGTTGGGACTTATGCGTTACAATGGCCCTCGGGATGGTTTCCTCTCTGGACTACGCTGGAGAGTCAGAGCGTCCTTAGAACACACCCACAAAAAATGTCATCATTCTGTGTTTAATCAGGGAGAGACTGAGAGGGCCAGCTTGGCTCAATAGTTCTGAAACAGATCCTTTGGACATGAGACCAAAACACATTTAAATATCTCTGTGGGCAATTGATGCCTTTGACTTTTAGTTCTAAGAGTCTGTAATTGTTTAATTGCAGGAATGAGTTACCAAGGAAGAACATGTAGTGTCCATTCTTCGAGATCATAACAAAGAGGATAATCTACTGTTTGTTTTGGATGAGTTTCTTTTGCCTAAAGATCTCTTTCCAGTTGTATTCTGTGGCTTTTAGTTGTGCTAAAAAAGATGATTCCTGATGTTTCCAGTTTTTTTCTGGTTTGCTGCCTAAACCCTCATTTTTTCACCAGAGTAAAGATTCTGCCCCATTGTGCATGATCTTAACCAAAACCCAGAAAAACAGTCTCAAATGTAAGGTTTGAAAGGGAAGAGGTCCTAAATTTTCATCTGCAGAGATCCTGGGGGACCCTCAAGGGACAATCTAAGAGACTGTGGAATTTACAGAAAAGGGTCAATATGGTGGTTCTTTTGAAACCATCGACAGGGAAAGGAATGAATACATCAGCAATACTTGAAAGTATGTCCTGGTTAGTCATTATGCAGCTGACATAAAATATGAACTGCTCTTTTTTTCTCCATCTGATTCATGTTTGTACTTCATATTGTCTGTTAATTTTTTTTTACATTCACTGAGCTATGAGCAATTAGTCACCATTTTAACTGATGGTTCTTGCAGGCAGAATTATAATTGCATTGATCCTAGAGGTGTTCATTCCAGGTCGCCAATGGACAGTTAGTGAGGCCCTACCATATGAAATGAGATTTCTGGCCGATACACCTGGGTTTACTTTGCAACATGTCAGGCCTCCAGATGGAGTTAGAAAGGCAGGAGGTTGGAAATGCAGATCTAGACGTCAGAGGGGGCTGCAACTAGAAACAGAGATGCAAAGGGAGGTAATAATTTAAGTTGTGGGTGTGGACAAAATAATCAAAGGAAGCAGGCACAGCACACAAGAGGAGAGAGCCGAGGACTGGCCCTTGGAGAACACCCACTCGTGGGTGGACAAGGGGGTCTCCTTAGCACAGGAGGCAGAAGAGGAGTGGGAAGAGAGGAAGGAACATGAGCAGGAGGTCACACTGTCATAGCTCTCAAGAGATCGGGGACTTTCAAGGATGGCATGGTCCACAGAGTCAGACACAATCGAGAGATTTAGTAAAAGCTCTGCAAAAAAGTCCCTAGATAATGGTGATTACAAGGTCTAAGGTGGCTTCTGAGAAAGTGGTCACAGTAGAGCCTTGAAATAGAAACCTGACTGCAAGCAGCTCAGGTGTCCATGAGGAATAATTCACATGGCTATTGCAAGAAGTTTGGCGGTAAAGGAAGGGATGAGAGTTTTATTACACCTATATGATTTTGCTTTATAAGAATGGAGGTCATCTAAGCATATATGCAGGGAGTCAGAAAGATGACTTTGACCCTGACTAGTCTGTGTGACCTTGGACATGTAATGTGAGCCTCTGTACCTCAGTTTCCCCTTTTTTCATTGTAAATTTATCAAATCCAAAAAAATTTTACACATAAATGTTATAATTAATGTGAGTGTAGCAGAGTCGCTGGACTCAAGATCGATGTACAAAAATCTACTGTATTTCCATAAAGCTCCAAAATGTAAAATTTTAAAAAGATCTCATTTAAATTAGCATTAAAAATCAAATACCTAGAGATAAATCAAATGAAGATATGGAAGATCGCTACACAGAAAATTATAAATCATGACTATTAAATTTAATAAATTAATGGGAGGACATACACAAGTTCACAGATTAAAACATGGAATATTTTAATGATGCATTTCTCTCCAAATTAAACTATAGATTTGGTAAAATCCCATTCAAAACCAAAGCAGTTATTTTTGGAGGAGCTGATAGGCTGATTCATAAACTTATACGGAAAGTCAAAACTGACTTGGAAAGAACAAGTGGGAAACTTATTCCACAAGGTATCAAGGCTTACTATAAAAATGATAGTTCATTAAGTTAGAGTAATATTGGCTCAAAGGTAGTCAAATAGACCAAAGGAATAAAATAGAGACACCCGAAACAGACCCTAAACAATTTTAAGAGGATATCTTTCTGCAAAATGGTTCTGGGTTATTTGGATATCTATGTAGGGAAGAAAACCTCACACCATATAAGATAACTAATTCATACTTGTAGCCCTAAGTGTAAATGGTAAAACAATAAATATTCTAGAAAATATCATAAAAGAATAACTTTATGACCTTGGAATAGGGAAATTTTTTTTTTTTTAAATAAGATACAAAACGGAGTGACCACAATGGAGGGAAAAAGATAAATAACTCCAAATTAAAACTGAGAACTTCCATTCATCAAAAGATACCACTGGGAAAGTAAAAAGGCAAGCCACAGAGTGGAAGAATTTATTTGCATTACATATGACTCCAACAGGATTATGGATATATTTTATCCATAATATATATTTAAAAACCTCAAACTATTAAGAAAAAGACAGGCCACCCAATAGGCAGGTGGGCAAGAGAATTGAACAGGCAGTTCACAAAAGAGGATTTTTAAATGGCCAGGAAACAAATGAAAAGGGGCTCAATATCATTAGTCCTCAGAGAAGCGGAAAATAAAACCACACATGTTGGTAAAGACAGCACTAGAGCTCATAGGCTACTGATGAGTTTTCCCATTTTTAAACACGGAAAATAATAGTATCTACCCTGTAAGATATATGAGAGGCAATGGGAAGAAACCAGGAGTTATAGAAATCCTGAAGTTTAGGAAAGTATTAAGCACTTATTTGAGTAAGTTTCTAGCAGAGCACATCTCATTTACATTTTCTTTTAGAGCCAGTCCATGTTTTGTGTTTTATTTTTGTTTTCCCTAGTAACCCTTTGTCCAATGTAGGTAACAAACCACAACATCTGATACCCTTACAGTGACACTAAATGTCTCTGGTCCATTTAATTGTGAGCCCCAGCTGAGGTGGTTTGTCAGATATCATTGGGCACTTGTGTTTGAGCCAGGAGAAAATGTACTTGACAAACTTGGGTTAAAAAACTCTCTAACTCCTAAGAAAATTGAGTCTTCATGCTGAAAACTCAGATATTTCAAATGTGATAATATGAATTATTTGAGACAGTAAGAATATAGTTTTATATAGAGAAATAATAAAAAGAATATTCTACATAAGCACTTTACACACAAATCACTTTAAACACAAAGAGATGGCAGTGAGTTTGTATAGATTATTCACATTGAGTCTCAGTGACCTATTATCTTTAAAAAACCATAATCTTGTTATTATTATCTTTAAAAACCATAATCTTGTCTCATCACTTGAATGAAAATTAAACAGCTCTGGCTGAGTTGGTCCAGGTCGCACAGAATCTGAAACTTGCTCTAGTCTACGCCTTTACTCTAACTCATAGCTGCTTATACTCATGGCAGATGTAATGAGTGAGGTGATGAGTCAGACAAGAGAAACACCAAATTCTCCTTCACAACATGACAGGTATGAGGGAAAGATAAACTTTAAACAGAGCTGTATTTACCTCACAACAATGTCCCTAGTGGAGCACTTTCTTTGTTTCTATAGACAATTACTCCAAACACACATTTTTCCACTTCTCAAGAAACTTCGATGGCTCCCCAGTACCTATGGACTCAAATGACAGCATACTGAGGCTGAGCTTTTCTTGCTGGTGACTAGCCCTGATAACTTAGCTGAAATTGTCTAAGATTTCATTGGAATTCAGTATGAATCATGCAATGGGGAAGAGAGACTGAAGGCTTCATGACAGTTCTGGAATGTTCTCAGTTTGGGCACTGAAAATCCAAATATTTCAGCCTGGTGTTATACCCCCTCCACTACTTGGCATCGGTTGAGTACACCAAGCTTCTCTGCCACTCTGCCTCTACTCAAATGGTCTGTCTTAGGCATGCTGTGCTCTTCCCTGTCACCTACACTCATTTGGGCAGTCCCACCTCTCTGCCATTATTCCTATTGCTATCCCAGCTAATAATGCCTTTGACCCTGGCTAAGGGGACCTCTCTTTTCTTCATGCTGCTACATTTATTACTAATTGTTTCTTCTGGCCCTCTCATTCTATTTAATGTATTAATCCATTCTCGTTCTGTAAAATTTGGACAGTACAATAAACTCCCTAATCCCACATTCCAGTCTGAAATAATTAGTTACCAGTTTGATTTGTGTCTTTCCATGTGTGTTTCTATGTATTCATGTACTTGTGAATATATAGATAAACAGTGTTTTATTAATTATTTTTTAATGTTATATATTTGATCTCTTAATAGATTGTAAATTCCTTGAGGGCAGGAAGGGGGTGGGGATATGCTTTTTTTTTAATCCTCCACAGCTCATAATACAGTCTACGGAAAACCAGCAGTTTCCTAATAGCTGCATTAGGGCAGCAGGGGATCTGATAGGTGCAGAAATGGTGGTAAGAAGTTAGGACTTGAATGTTGGCTTTAAATATGATTTTATTTGAGTTCAAATATTAATGGTAATAATCTCTAAATATCGAGCACTTATTTTGAACAACAATGAGAAGTAAGTTTCTTCATTTTACAGATAGGAACTTTGAGACTTAAAGTGATTAAATAATTTTCCCAAGGCCACACAGCTAATATGTAGCACAAAGTTTGAATCCAGATCTTGCTGACTCTAAAGTCCTTATTCCTCCTATTAGATTATGCTATCTGGGAGACTGAAAAGAATCAAGGTGAGAAGGACATTTTTTTTTTTTTTTAAGATTGACTGAAATATAATTGACATACAACATTGTGCAAGTTTAAGGTGTACAGCATAATAACTTGACAGACATATATTGCAAAATGATTGCCACAATAAGTTTAGTTAACATTCATCACCGCATATAGTAAAAAAAATATTTTCTTTCCTTGTGATAACTTTTAGGACTTATTCTCCTAGCAACTTTCAAAGAAGGACATTGGTGTTACTGAATTCATTTATTCATTCAACTATGTGATGGGTTTAGTGTTGACTTCTGGAATCAAGACAAGTAAATGGGGATCCCTTTCAACCTCCCAGGGGATTCCTGCTCAGGAACTGGATTTTAAAAACTTTATCTTTAGGCATCCAAACTTTACGAAGTTTGCTGCCTTTCTTATATTTGCTGGCATTTTTACTTTAACTGCTTTTGGCCTCTGAATTTTGCTGCCTGTTTGACCCTCTGATACTGCCTTTAAGGATTCTTTTTGTTGTTGGTTTTTTTCCTGTTTTTTGCCCCTATCCTACTACTAAAGCTGTAATACTGAACCAATGATTCATAAACTACAAGACTGAAAGCAAAATCAAATCAATATAAACAAGGAGATGTCCAGGGCAATTTCCCAGGACCGGTGTTGTCTTCAGTATTTTCTGTGTATGCAAAATAGAGCATAGGGAGGCAGATGGGTAAACTACCTTTTCCTCCATCTACTTCTTTCTCATTGGATTTTTCCAGATTTCATCATCCACTCTCTCCTAGTTTTCATTCACTATATCCAATATTCTCTTCCTGGACAAGCTTACCCATGCCCAGGGCTGCTGCTAAAATTCATATAGTATAACAGTGACCCTCAGAGCTTTAGCCTCTGCACGGATTTTTTTTCTTCTAACTTCAGGCCCACATTTCTAACATCAACTTCGAATCTCCCTCTGTATTTCCTACAGGCGTCACAACCCCAGCATGCTCCCTCTCCCTCCCTTGGCCACGTTCTTCATTTCCTATAGCCCGTCTTGATGACTGATGCGCCGGTCCTTCAAGCTCCGCAGATCACGTTAAACACCTCACTCCCATGCCCTCCTTTCAGTCTGTCACTGAGTTGGACCTCCCAAATAGCTTTTGAACCTCTTCACTCTCTCTGTTGCCACTGTTGTACCTTTAAATCAGGTCACTTAATTCTTGCCAGGATAGTTTCTGTCATTAGCTTTCTAATTGGTCTTTCTGCCTCAGGAGTAATCTGATGCAGAAATCTGCTTAACACCTTTCAAAGGAACTGTAGTTCCTAGAGGACAAAGACTGAAGCCCTTGTAGATATGAGCCCTGCTGTTTTTCTGATCTTTTTCTGTTTGCCATGCCTCCGGGGGCTCAAGCTAAAAATGAACAACCATGTTTCTAATGCACCATTGGTTTTAAGACACACCATTATTTTATGTTCCATTAAGAAAAGGGGGGGCAGGGACTATCAATTAAACTACAATTTGTCATAAATTGTAAGATATATCCCAACTTGTTGTTAAAATGTGAAAAATTACGTGGCCTCAAAGCAATGAAAAACGGTGCTTAATGTTTCCCTCCTGCCCCATTGCACTCCTGCACAGGTAGCTCCCTTTACCCAGAGTGTGTACTTCACTCCAAGCCCCCTGGACACCAGGCAAACTCTTGCTCATCCTTCAGGATCCTCCTTAAATGTCTCCTTTTCCAGAAAGCCTTCCCTGGCCTATTTTGACAGTTATGAGCTCCCTATCTCATGCCCATCATTATTTGCTCCCAGCCTCCACGACTTTGAAGAGCAGACACTGTTTCCTACCTACTCATCTTTGTTTCCCTGATGCTTACTTAGCACAGTGGTGGGATATGCTAGGTAATTAATTAGTGTCTTAGCTTGGGCCTCCATAGCAAACTACCATAGACTGAGTGGCTTACATGACAAAAATGTGTTTCTCATACTTCCGCAAGCTGGGAAGTCCAAGATCAAGGTGCTGACAATGTAGGTTTCTTTCATTCGGAGGTCTCTTTGGCTTGTAGGTGGCTGCCATCTCACTGTGGGCTCACATAGCTTCTCCTTTGAGCAGTCAGAGAGAGAGAGAGAAAGAACAAGCTCTCTCATAGCCCATCTTTTCTCATATCCCATCATGAGGGCCCCATCCTCATGACCACATTTAAACCTAATTATCTCTCAAAGGCCTCATCTCCAAATACCATCACAGTATAGGTTAGGGCTTCAAGATATGAATTTGTGGGGAACACAGTGCAGTCCAGCAATTACAGTTTGGTTAATAAAGTAATACATGTTACTCTGAATCCACCCTCAGTTTACCCTGACCTTGCTTCCTAGATACACCCTGACTTAGAGTGACCTACCTGGTGACCTTTGACCTATCCTTGGCCAGTGATTTTGTTTTGTCCCTGTAATCACCTATCACACATCACACGTTAAGGTTCATCACTGATCCAGCCAACTAGATGCTCCTAACCTCCTTGAGTGATACATTTCTTGGATTCCCTGTAGCATTGAGCACAGGGCCCAGCACATACTGGAGACTCAATCACTTTTTTTTTATTGCTCTCCCAGCCCTTTACAGTGGGGGCAGAATGTGCCAATGCTGAGAAACAGCCGTAGTCTTAGATTTAGGATGTCAATTGCCATGGGATCTATTTTGCACAGGAATGCTTTGGTAACATTGGAACATTATTTGTTCAAATTATAGAACCGATTACAAGTATCCCAGTTTTTTTAAAGTTCACGTTACGCCACTTTGCTTTTAAGAAAGACCTACGTTAGTCCCTGTTTTTGTTAACTGAAAGAAATCTGAAGAGGATTTTCGCTTTTATGAAAAAAGGTGTAAAGCAAAAATAGCATTCAGCCTTGTCTTGCAGTGAGCCACTATAGAGGCAGCGAACACACCAGAGCAGCTAGAGCGGCCCCGTAAAGCTCATTCCCCCGGAACTTCACTGGGCATCTCAGCCTCAAGCTGCCATAGCTCTGAACTGTGCCTGTGAGTATCTCTGCTTTATCTCGATTTATTTTGTGCATTCCTACTTTTACTGTATGTTAGTGTTCTTTTAGGTTTTATGTGCTTTTGGTAGGATTTGGTTGGTTATTTTTTGGGTCTGGGAATGCTCAAAATTTTTTCCAAATAAGTTAATGCTGATTGCTTCTTTGCTTTACGCCATTTCCACTCATGAAAAGTTTCATAGGAACGCTCTACTTTCAGATAACGGGGGAAATTTGTACTTACATCTCTTTCTCCAGTGCTTAATTTTATTCTTTGTCCCGGCGAATAATTGGTGATTAGAATATCTAGTTTAGCTACTGAGAGCATTGCATATGACCGGCTCATTTTAATAATTGTTAATGTTTTTGGTCAATGACTTGAAAATGTTTAACTGTCAGGCCTCAGATGCCTTTTCCCCACCACGAGCAATCCCTATTAACCTTTTAAGTTTAGTCTGTTCTTTGCATTTAATTACGAATATTCTTATAGAGGTAATTTATGATATTTTTAGATTTGTGGACTATTGTATGCATAATGGGTATTTTTTATAATTTTTATCATAGCTGTTGATTTAGCTTACCACAAATTATTACTGTCTGTATAATAGGTGAGAAAATAAGCTGAACAAAAATATGTTTAAGTATTTTTCTCTTCACCTGATTCAAAGGAAGGGAGTTTGTTCAAGGATATTGAGTCTGTTTGTGTAAGTCTACCTTAAGATTATTAGCTTCTTCATAAAAGTTCATTAGTCGGAATTTGGGGTGCTTTCAATGAATCCGATTTAATAGTGTTCATAATCAAAAGTAAATCCAATTTCTGACTTATCTAAAGATTTGATTCACTGACAATTGTCACATGGTTATACTAAATGTGGTAGAAGGCAGTATTTCATGATTATTAAGCATAGTAGGAAAATTAACTAAAGAGTAATTGAGATTGTCAGGTACTGTCTCAAGTATGATTGGAGTGTGATTGGAGACAATGAGTATGTTTAAGTGCCGATTAAGTTCTAATAGGAAAATGGAAGAATTATTGGTTATCAAAAGAAGGGGTGACCAGATCAATCAGAACAGTATGTTCCAGATAGTTCAAGTTGTGAGCCAAGTTCTTTTAAATTGGTTTTAGACAAGTGAAAATCTATGAAAACAGATGTTCTCACTGGAAGATTGAACCTCTTCTCTTTGTTGCCAGTAAGTTTTACAACAGTTTTGTCGGTTTGATACCTCCAGTTGTAATGTCCACATTGGCTGAAGTCGAATGCCAAGGACAAAACTGTGAAGCGAGTGAAATTTGTCTTTGAATCGCGACCACTTACTCCCTCTGTACTTTTTCACCATTTTGATCTTCTTGTTTATTATCCCCTCTTGGTGCAAATCACAACTGTCTGCCTCTTGCCTTAGATAGCTGCAAGGCCCCTAACTCCCCTCTATTACAGTGCATGTGTCCCTATTCTATTATTCAATATCCTCTAGTCTACTTACCCCATTATAACTAGTCTTATTCTAACTAGGTATTAGGAAAGCAAACAAGACAGTGAAGTTATTTCACACTGAGGTCTACACTGTGTTTTCTGTATCACAATTTGAGGGATATTGTCAAACTGGAGCATATTTAGAGGATAGGAGGGTAGAGTACTTGACACAATTTCATGTCATGAATATTTGAAGGCATGGGATTTAGGGAGGGGAATTTATCCTGGTAATTAAAAGACTCTTCTAAAGATGAGAAAGCTGTCTACAAATCTGTGAAACTGCCTTAGTCATCATCATCACCATCATCATCATTTATGAAATGCTGAGCATTTTATGAACATTATCTCCAATCCTCACAGCGAACCTACAAGACTGGTCTTAATGTCCTGGGTAAGGATCAGACTTGACTCTTAAGATATCAAAAGGGACCTCAGAGACCATCAGTTTAACATTCTTCCCAATTCAGAATCAATGAAAACTAACTCCATATGCATTCAAGGTAACAAGACTGAAACCCATGGCTGGCAGTTTCAATAAAGAATTTCTGGTCATTGTAAAGCAGAAATTCCTAACAATTAGCATTGTCTTAAAACAGCATGACTTTCCATAAAAGATATGCAATTCCAGTCACTAGAGGATATGCAAATAGGGCTGGGTGACCACTTGATGAGGATACTGTGGAGTGAATCCAAGCCTCAGAAGAAGAGATGAGATGAAGTAACTTTGACGGCCCCATTAAACTTCTAACTCTGAATCCAAGGCATAAATTATATATAACTGTTAACAATGCCCTCCTCCTGCTCATAGCCTCCATGATTATGAAATTTCCACAGAGAATGCCATCTGTAATATGTGGGCAATGGGCTGACTCAGATCTGTCTTTGTGTACAGGACGCTTAAACCAAAGTCAAAATAAAAGCAAACTGCCTTATGATACATGATTTCTGGAGCTCAAATCAACTGAGTTCAAACCTTGGCTTTGTCCTTCTTAGTTATGTAAGTTTCCTACTGCTGCTATAACAAATTACTATAAACTTGGTATCCTAAAACAACACAAATTTGGTATCTTATAGTTCTGAAGTTGGGAGTCCAAAGTGGGTCTTACTGAGCTAAAATTAAGGTGTTGGCAGAGCCAAGTTCCTTCAGGACTTTCTAAGGCAATATCTGTTTCCTTGCCTTTTCCAGCTTCTAGAGACCACCTGTATTACTTGGATCATTGCCTCTACCTCCATCTTCAAAGCCAGCAATGAAGCATCTTTAAATCTCTCCCTGACTCTGCTTCTGCAGTTACATCTCTTCTGACTCTGACCTTCCTGCTTTCCTATAAGGACCCATGTGATAACATTTGACCCATATGGATAGTCAATTATTAGATTGGTACAAAAGTAATTGCGGTGTTTGCAATTATTTTTCACCTTTTAAACCACAATTACTTTTGCACCAACCTAATATTATTGTCCCGTCTAAAGATCTTTAACTTAATTGCATTTGCAAAGTCCCTTTGCTATGTAAGGTAATGTATTCACAGTTTCTAGGGATTAGGACATGGACATTTTTGGGGGACCATTATTTTGCCTACCATACTAGTGATGTGAACTCAGGTAAATTATTACATCTCTAAGCCTTGTTTATTCATCTGCAAAATGATGCTTATAATAGGTTTCTCAAAATATTGTTATGAAAATATAATGAGATAATGCATAGAATACATAGAAGAGGGTCTGGTACTTTTGTAAACACTTGACAAATTATACTTTAAGAAACGTAAGGCTGGAAGGACAGAGTAGAATCAACTCTCAGTCAAATTGGCTGTCACCAACTTAGGCTGCTTCCACAACTCTGAAAAAACAAAATGAAGAAGACAAAGCTAGCGTAAGGGACAAAAATACCAAAATTTATCTATTGTCAAAGCATCATCATCTTTCACAAGTTCCATGTCTTTAGTCCCTCTAACACTGAAACTTGAGCATAATAAGTACCCACTAAATGGAGAGCTGATGACAATTCTTAAGCCTAGACTGTATATGAAAAGTCATCCAATTGGACACGCCCAGCAAGCAACACTCTCCCATGCCTAAAACTGCCTATTCCATTTTTAAACAGCCTAAATAATTATAGAGGTCATCCTGTTAATAAGCTAAACGGACTTTTTATAGTGTATTTTCTTTAGTGTTTTTTTTTTGTGCACGCTTGCTAATCATACATTTAATATTTCATCTCTTAGTGTTTCATTAGCTATTTGAAGACAACTATCCTGCTCCTAGCCCCCTTCTGCCCCACCCTTGAGCTTTCTCTTCTCTAGAATGAACAAATCCAGTTCCTCATACTAAAATTTAACATAAATCAAGATTGGTTTTGAGGCAGCAGGAAAAAAGAACCGAAACACTAGTTCTTTTTTTTTTTTTTTTTTTGGACTACATCCTCTTCTTCATATTGAATATCAGGATGGATAGACTATGAATATGGAATAAAGGAAAGCCAAAGAGGCACTCCAGATTACCATCACTACCATCCTGGTCTAAGCCACCATTATTTCTTTCCAGGACTACTGCAATAGCCTTCTAACTAATTACCTCTTGCTACCTCTGACCTGTGTCCCTCTGTAATAGATAAGAGTACTGATAAAGAGAATTTAAATAAGTAATTTAGCCAAGGTCATACCATAGAGAAAGAATTAACACCAAGACTATTTACATTCGTCCTCTATAAGAAAATGAAGGACAGCCAGCCAATGAAATCAACAGTGGAGCCATGAAATCACTCCAGATGAAATGGAAATAATAGCACATTTAAAAATTAAATGAACTTAAGATTCTGGTTCTAAGGAAGATGAGATAAGCACACTCAACTCTTCCTCTCCTACTGAATGCAACTGTAAATTCTGGACTGATTGTATGCAACAGCTATGAAAAGTCTCTAAAAAATAAATGGCAGCATGCAGATTGGGGACTATGACCTGAATTTGAATTTGAACCAAAACAGAGGTGAATTTTCCAGTTTTTTCCTCCAGTGTCATCGAGCCTGGACTCAAAGGCAACACAAATTCTGAAAGGCACACTGGCTTGTGTCAGAAAGGAATCCAAGAGTTCTAGATTTCTGCTTCAAGAGGCAGGGAAAGGGAGACTCTCTGGGTCAGAAAGTGGGAAACACTCTGGTTTTTGCCTCCATCTTCTCTTGCCCTAAATCCCAGGCAATAAAATAATGGCAGTGCTTTTTTTTTTTTTTTTTTTTGCTGCTTGGCTCTAGTCACAAGAAGTGCATTGCAGAGTGGAAAAATAATAGATTCAACTTTTTGGCTGGAAGCCCAGGGAGGTGAAACATACTGATGAGGTTTCAGAAAGGTGGGAAATCAAAAGATTCATCCCATAACATTGTATTTGAATGCTGGGCTGATCTTTGATGTGCACACATATGGATCTGAGCATACCATAGGATTAGAGGACTGGGAGACATGAGAGACCACCTCCCAGATCCCAGACTGGCCACTGGGTGGTACTCATGTGGGACTGATCTGAGTAACACTGACAACACTTTGAAACTGAACTAATACTGGAAACATAGCCCATAGAAGGCAAGTCAGAACCTGTGGCCTAAGCATAACCTGGACAGATGCCTGCTAAGACAAAAAAAAAAAAGTCATTTTCCTCAGGATTTTTACAAGACTCAGAATCTCATAATATAATATTCTAAATGTCTAGAATTCAATCCGGAGTTATTTAATACACAAAACAAAACAAAAACACACAAACAAGCAAACAAAAACAAATGACAAACGAAAAACCCTGGGAAATCTTAACTCTTAAGGAAAATATAATGAACAGATGCCAACGCTGAGATGACACAGATGTTGGAGTTCTCTGCAAGAAGGAAGGGTAAATGCTCTTGAAACAAATGGAAAGGTAGAGTATTTCAGCAAAGAAAGACTATATAAAGGAGAACCAAATGGAGATTTTAAAACTGAAAAATAAAATGTCCAAACTAAAAAAAAAATTCACTCAATAGCATAACAGAGATGAGAGAAGAAACATAGATCAATGAAAATTATGCATTATTACCAATAGAGAGGGAAATATTTTTTAAAATGAATAGAGCCTCAGAGAACTGTGGGAAATACCAAAAGCTCTAACATCAATGTTGTATCATCAGAGTCTTAGAAAGAAAGAAAAAAAGAGCATGGAGCAGAGAAAATTATTTGAGGGATTAATTATTGAAAGCATTGTAAATCTGGCACAAGACATTATTTTTAAATTCTAGAAGCTCAGTTAATCCCAAATAGAATAAACTCAAAGAAATTCATCTCCAAACACAGCGTAATCAAACTGTTGAAAACTAGAGACAAAGAATAATCCTTAAAACAGTCAGAGGAAAACAGTCCATTTCATATAAAGGAACAAGGATTCAAATGATTGCAGATTTCTCATGAGAAAGCATGTAGGCCAGAAGAAAGTAATACAACATTTTAAAGGGCTGAAAGAAAAAAAAAAAAAAAAAAACCAAAAAAAACACAAGACAGTTAACTCCAAATTTATATCCAGTGAGATATTCTATATGCAATGAGTATTTTACTGTTAAGACTGAAAGTGAAAAAACATTTCTCAATGTAGAAAAACAAAGAGAATGTCTCAAAAGCAGACCTGCTTTAAAAGAAATGTTAAAGGAAATTATTCAGTGGAGGGGAAATGATATAAGAAGGAAATGTGGAATATCAGAAATGAAGGGAAAACAACAGAAATGATACAAGTCTATTAATATAACAGACTATTCTTTTCTTAAGATATTTAAAATATGCATGACAGTTGAAAGCAGAAGTTATAGCACTCATGGAAGGGTATTCAGTGTATGTAATACAAGTGATAACTACATCATTAAAGGGAGGAGGTGAAAGGGTCTGTTTCATGGTGAGGTTTCTATGGTCCACTTAAAGTGGTAAAACACAAATTCTAGTTAGACTGTGAAAAGTTAACTATGTATATTTTAATCCCTGAAGCAACCCCCAAAATTTTTTACAAGGAAATATAGTTAAAAGCTTAATAGATAAATTAAAATGGAATTCTAAAAACAATTCAAGTATTCCAAAAAAGGCAAGAGAGGAAAGAAGAAGGAGGAGTAGAAGGAAGAGGAGAAGAAGAAGAACAAAAACTTGGGAGAACAAACAGAAAGCAATAAAAAATTGGTAGACTTAATTCAAATATATTGATAATTACAATTGATGATTGACATGAGGGGAAATTGTGTAAACACACCGATTAAAAGAGAGAGATTACCATAAAAGAAAAAAAGAAAAAACCAAGTATATGTGACTTATAAATAAAATTAGGTAGGTTCAAAGTAAAAGGATGGGAAAAAACGCTAATCAAAGGGTATGTGGGTGCCTATATTGATGTCAAAATAGCCTTTAGAAAAAGGGAAATTATCAGAGATAAAGAGGTACATTACATAACAATAAAAGAGTCAATTGATCAAGGAGGCACAACAATCCTAAATATGCATATAAGTAATAACAGAAGTTCAAAATACAAGAAGTAAAAACTGACATAACCAAAATGAAAAATAGAGAAATTATAATTGCAGATTTTAACATTCCTCCCTCAAAAACAGTTAGAACAAATAGACATAAAAATAAAAGGATATAAAATCACTAAACAAAATTCCATCTCTCAGCTGGAACTATTTGATATTTACAGAACAATCCACAAAATAACAGCAGAATATACATTCTTTTGAAGTGCACATAAAACATTCAACAAACTAGGCCATAGAAATCAGGAGAAAGGAAGTAATAAAGACCAGAGTAGAAACAAAAGATAGAGAATAGAAAAACAGTAGAAATGATCAGCAAAACTAAGAGGTTTTTTTTTTTTTTTTTTGAAAAGATAAACAAAATTGACAAATCTTTAGCTATACTAACCAAGATAAAAAGGGAGGACACAAATACATAAAATTATAAATGAAAGAGGAGACATTACAACTGATATCACAGAAACACAAAAGATCATGAGAGACTACTATGAACAAGTATATGCCAACAAATTGGATAACCTAGAAGAAATGGATAAATTCCTAGAAACATAGAATATACCAAAACTGAATCATGGGGAAATAGAAAATCTGAACAGATCAATAATGAGTAAGGAGACTGAATCAGTAATCAAAAACTTCCCAACAAATAAAGGTCCAGGAACAGACGACTTCACTAGTAAATTCTACCAAACAGTTAAAAATTTATTGCCAATCCTTCTCAAACTCTACCAAAAACTCGAGGAGGAAGGAATACATCTAAACTCATTTTACAAGACCAGCATCACCCTGATACTAAAGCCAGATAAGGACACTACCAGAAAAGAAAATTATAGGTCAATATTCTTGATGAGCATAGATGCAAATGTTCTCCACTAAATACTGGCACACTGAATTCAACAGCCCCCTGAAAGAATCATGATCAAGTGGGATTTACATCCCTGAGACGCAAGAATGGTTCAACATACACAAATCAATAAATATGATACACCACCTTAACAGAATGAAGAATAAAAATCATATGATTATCTCAATAGATGCAGAAAAAGAATTTGACAGAATTCAACATCCTTCCAAAATAAAAACTCTCAACAAATTGGGTACAGAAGGAACGTATCGCAACATAATAAAGGCCATATATGATGTGCCCACAGCTAACATCACACTCAACCATGAAAAGCTGAAAGTTTTTTCTCCAAGATCAGGAACAAGATAATGGTGCCTACTCTCACCACTTGTATTTAACATAGCATTGGAAGTCCTAGCCAGAGCAACTGGTCAAGGAAAAAAAAAAGAAAGACATCTAAATTAAAAAGGAATAAGTAAAAATTTTCCCTGTTTGGAGATGACATGATCTTATGTATAGGAAATCCTAAAGATTCCACCAAAAAACTGTTAGAACTAGTAAATGAATTTAGTAAGATTGCAAGATAAAAAATTAACTTACAAAAATCAGTTGCATTTCTATATACTAACAATGAATTATCTGAAAAAGAAATTAAGGAAACAATCCTATTAACAACAGCATCCATCAAGACCAATAAAGTACTTAGGAATAAATTTAACAAAGGAGGTTAAAGATCTGTACACTGAACATTACATGACATTGGTGAAAGAAATTGAAGACTACACAAATAAGTGGAAAGATATTTTGTGTTCATGGGTTGAAAGAATTAATATTGTTAATATGTCCATACTATACAAAGAAATCTCCAGATTCTATGCAATCCCTATCAAAATTCCAATGGCAGTTTTCACAGAAATGGGAGAAACAATCTTAAAATTCATATGGAACCAAAAAAGACTCCAAATAGCCAAAGCAATCTTGAGAAAGAATGACAAAGCTGAAGGCATCATACTCCCTGATTTTAACTATATTATAAAGCTTTAGTAATTAGGACAATATGATACAGCCATACAAACAGGTATATAGATTAATGGAACAGAATCAAGATCCCAGAAATAAATCCACACACATATGGTCAACTAATATATGACAAGGAAGCCAAGAATATTCAATGGGGAAAGGATAGTCTCCTTAATAAATAGTGTTGGGAAAACTGGATATTCACATGTAAAACAATGAAATTGGACTCTTACCTACTCACAAAAATTAACTCAAAATGAATTAAAGGCTTAAAACTCTCAGGAGAGAACATAGGGAAAAATATTCTTGACACTGATTTTGGCAATGATGTTTTGGATATGACACCAAAAACATAAGCAACAAAAGCAAAAAAACAACAACCAAACAAACAAAAAGCAAGCAAACAAACAAAAAGGGACTACATCAAACTAAAAAGCTTTTGCATAGCAAAAGAAAAAATCAACAAAATGGAAAGGCAACCTATGGAATGGGAGACAATATTTGTAAATCATGTATCTAATAAGTGGTTAATATCCAAAATATATAAGGAACTCATACGACTCAAGAGCAAAATTAATAATAGTGTTATTAATTTGATTAAAAATGGGAAAATTGCCTGAATAGACGGTTTTTTCCAAAGAAGACAGACAAATGCTCAACAGGTACATGAAAAGATGCTCAACATAATTAATCATCAGGGAAATGCTAATCAAAATCGCAATGAGCTAGCACCTCACGTCTGTTATAATGGCGATTATAAAAACAAAAAAGAGATAACAAATGTTGATGAGATGTGGAGAAAGGGATTTACTGTTGGTGGGAATGTAAATTGGTACAGCCACTATGGAAAACAATGTGGGGTTTCTCAAAAATTAAATATACAACTACCATACAATCCTGCAATCCGAGTTCTGGATACACACACACACACACACACACACACACACACACACACAAAATAAGTTAGCATTTCAAAGAAATAGCTACATTACCATTAATTAAAACATTATTCACAAGAGCTAAGATACGGAAACAACCTAAATGTCCATTGATGGATTAGTGGATAAAGAAATTGTGGCATACATGTATACAATGGAATATTATTCAGCTATATATAAAAAAGTTAAATCCTGCCATTTGTGACAACATGGATAAACCTGGAGGACATTATGCTAAGTGAAATAAGCCTGGCAGAAAAAGAAAAATATTGTATGGTATCACTTATATGTGGAACCTAGTAGAATAGTGGTTGCCAGAGGCTGGGGTAGTGGAGAAAATGGGGATATGATGGTCAAAGAGTACAAACTTTCAATTGTAAGATGAATAAGTTCTGGGAATCTACTGTACAGCATAGTAATTGTGGCTAACAATACTGTGGTGTATACTTGAAATTTGCTAAGAGAGTAGATTTGGAGTGTTCTTACCATACACACAAAAATGGCAACTATGTGAGGTGATGCACATATTAATTAACTGGATTGTGGCAATCATGTGACGGGCCAGCCACCACAAGTCGATCGGTTCCCGAATGGGGGAGTGGGAATGAATAAAAGACACTCACACATATGATGATGGCGATCGCGGACCTCAGTGATGCTGAAGCCACTGAGTTTATTTTACTGCACCCATATATGCAGTTTGAGTACGTGCAAGTATGTATTAACATAACAAATGTAAATTCTTTAACTTTCACATAGAGGATACAAAATTCACTGAAACTCTCACAAGTAATTATCTTATCAATTGCCCTGATAGGCATCAGCCTTCTGTGTCCGGGAACTGGACGTTCCCACCACATTCCTCAGCAGCTTACAAGCTCAAGCTCCCCCCAGGTGCAGGCAGAGACAATTGCCTCAGGGGGAGGGAAACAGGTAGCATAAACCGAGCCATTCTGTAAAGCTTAGAGTCACCTGTAACCATGGCTCCCCACACAATCATTTCAGAATGTGTACATATATCAAAACATCACATTGTACACCTTAAATACAAACAATTTTGCTTGTCAGTTATACCTCAATGAAACTGGGAGAAAAGGTAGTCAGTCCTCTCCGACACTGATTGTGGCCATTTGGCTTGCTTTGGTTAATAGGATATTAGAAATGTGATACAAACAGAGGCTTGAAAAGCATTTGACCTTTTGGTGCCCTCAGGACCCTGCCATCACCAATATATGAATAACTTTGAGTATCCCACTGATAGAATGAAAATCATTTGACTATCACCCTTGTCACAATTACCAATAGCCAGCCTACTGCTAGACATGTCAGTGAGGCCATGCAAGACCAGCCAAGTCCCAGTCAACTGATCAGTTGACTGCAAACTCATGAGCAAGCCTAGCTTACAAGTCCAGCCTAGACCAGAAGAATCACATAGCAGAATTATGAGCTCAATAATAGCTTGTTACATAGCAATAGAAAGTTGATACATGGTGGTGATGGATGGTGAGAAAGGGTAAATGGATTGGTGGTCTGGAAGGGGGGAAGTATTGGTAAAGTGGGAGTATAAAAATAAATGACTTGCAAAGATTTAAAAAATTCTTAAGGTTGATGGTGGTTTTGGCTGCACAATAATGTGAATATACTTAATGAAACCGAACTGCACACTTAAAAATGGTTAAAATGGTAAATTTCATATTAGGTATATTTTACCATAATTTAAAAAATAAATTTAAATACAATAAAATCAATCACTATAATCAACCATATTCCACCACATTCCTATTCACTGAGGACACTCTCATAGAAAATTACCTATATGGAAAATTCCATGGAATCTACATAAAAGTTTCTACAACTAAGTGAGTTTAGCAAGATTATAAGATGGAAAGTCAACACACAATCATACCGAATATGCCAACAATGAATAAATTGAAACAGAAATAAATAAAACAATAGCAATTTCCATAGCTCCAAAAAATGAAGTACTTGGGTACAGATCTAAATATCATGTATAGGCTTAAATCTACAAAATGCTGATGAAATAAATCAAAGAAGATCTAAATAAAAGAGTGATACTGTGTTCTCTTTAATCTCTTGGATCGTTCTCAATAGATTGGAAGACTCCAAGTTAAGATGCCAATCCTCCGCAAATTGATCAATAGACTTAATGCAATCCCAGTTGGATTTTTTTTTGTTGTTGTAAATAAAAAGAAGCTGATTCTACCGTTTATATGGAAAGGGAAATGAACTAGATTAGCCAAAACAATTTTTAAAAAGAAGAACAAAGTTGAAGGACTGATACTTCCCATTTTTACTACCTCCTATAAAAGTACAATAATTAAGATGTGTGATATGGGTGAAGGGATACACATAGCTCATGGGACAGAACTGAGAGTTCAGAAAACGATGCACACAAATATGGTCAATTGATATTTTTACCAAAGTGGACATGCAATTCAATAGAGAAAAGATAATCTTTTCAACAAATGGTGATGGAACAATTGGACACTCATATGCAAAAAGAAGAAAAGAAAAAAGAAACTTGCCACAAACCTCATGACACATACAAACACTCAAAATGAATGATAAATTTAAGTGTAAACTGTAAAACTATAAAATTGTTCAAAGAAAACAGAAGAAAATCTTCATGATTTGGGGTTACGCGAAACATTCTTAGATATGATACAAAAAGCATAATCCATAGGAATAAAAAGGATAAACTGGATTTGGTCAACATTAAATTTTTTTGCTCTGTGAAAGACACTGTTAAGAGAATGAAAAGCCAAGCTATGTACTGGGAGAAATATTTGAAAGTCACATGTAGGTCAAAAGACTTGAATCCAGAATATATAAAGAACTCTCGAAACTTAATAGTAAGAAAATAAACTAGCCAATCAAAAAACGAGAAAAGGACTTGAACTTCACCAAAGATGATATACAGATGGCATATAAGGATGGGGAAAGATGCTCAACACCATTAATTGTTATGGAGATGGAAATGAAAATCATGATGAGATACCACCACACCTATTAGAATAACTAAAATAAAAAATATCGATAATACGAAATGCTGAGAAGGATGCAGAGCAACTGAGACTGTCGTATATTGCTGGTGGAAATGAAAAATGGTACAACCACTGTGAAAAATAGCTTAGCAGTTTCTTGTAATATTAAACATAAACTTACCTTATCATCCAGCAGTCTCACTCCTAGAGAAATGAAAATTATGTTCCCATAAAAATGTGTACATGAATGTTTATAGCAGCTCTATTCATAATTGCTCCAAACTGGAAACAACCCAAATGTCCTTTAATAGATCAGTGGATAAACAAATTATGGCACAATGAAATACTACTCAGCAATAAAAAGAAATGAATTAATAATACATGCAACAACATCGATGAATATCAAAAGCATTATGCTGAGTGAAAGAAACTAGTCTCAAAAAGCTACCTACTGTATGATTCCAATTACATGACATCCTAGAAAAGACAAAATGAAGATGATCAAGAAAAGATCAATGGTTGTCAGGGGATTGTGGTAGGAGGAGGATGTGACTAAAAAGGGGGTAGCACAGGGAATTTTGATGGTGATGGACCTATCCTGTAACCTATTTTAGGTGAAGTTTACGTGAATCTATATGTGTGTTAAAATGCATAGCACTGTACACCAAAAAAGTCCATTTTATTGGGTGTTGATTTAAAAAATAGAGAAAATAGAACAAAAACCTATACTTAGCATTTCAGATAAAAATGAAGAAATAATACTTAGAAAAAGAATAATAAATTGTGAAACATAAAAGCAGGCAGAACTGAAACAGTATCACGTGAGCATAAAACTTTTTTTGGAAGAGAATGATTAAATAACTTGACAAAGAGTCACACATTCAATAAGACAAAACACTGGGATTTGCTGGTAGGTGGGCTGACTTGAACTGCAGTTTTCACAGTACTGCACTACAAAATACCCAAGCTTAGTGGTTAAAAGCACTGGATGCCAACTCAAAATGCCTGCACTGGAATCTTGAGTCTACCCTGCCTTCTAGCTTGACATCTGCTTCCTCTTCTGTAAAGTAAGATTCATAGCAGGGCCTACTTGATAAAGTTTTGTCACATGTGTATAAAGTGCTTAGTATATCACGTGGCACATAGTAAGTGCTGAAGAAACAAGGGCTGTTAACCACTTGGAAACTTAGTTTCTCCACTGGTAACAGAAATGACGACATCTGTGCTGTGAAGGGTTTAAAACAGTACATGGCAAATACGTTCTTTAGCTAGTATGTTAGTATTTCCACAAAGAACACAAGTCCTTAGGGTTTCTACTTGGTTGTAGAAATGGATGAAGAAAATTGAATTTAGGTCTATTTGATACAAAACACAGTCTTCCTTTTACTCAAGACCCCACCCCCACTCCTTTCTCATTTTTGTTGCATAATCATCATTTCCTGAATGGATGTCCATGGATATTTTAAATTTCTATTAAAATGTACTTTATCAAGATTTTTACATATATATATATATGTATATATATGGTCTCAAAGATGAGAAATAGTATTCAAGATTAGGAACAACAAGAAGGGAGGGAGAGGAGCAGAGAACGTCTCCTGTAGTAAGTTTTCTGAGCATAACAGCTCTGGTTAGCTCAATGCGTTCATGCACTCGTGAAGCAGAAGCAGAAAGTACAAGCACCCTGGCTATTATTACACATATAGATCGCCTCGATTACTTTAAGTGATGTTGCTTAATACAATGGACAGCAGCTTTTTAAAAATAGGCAAAGCTCTTTTCCAGGTCTTGACGTCAGCAGGACGTTGTAATTGTTCCTCTCAACGGCTCAACTGCCACTACAGTCACAGATGTCCCCTGCATGATGGGGACTGCTACTTTCCACACTGCAGCATAGACACGTGGAAGCTGCCCTCTGCTTGGGGTTGGCAGGGTTTGGTAATGAACTTTGCCTCTAGCTTATTAGCTGTGTGCATCATTTCCAATTGGAGGTGTAGGGACGGTTGGGGGCTGTGTTTCAGGGTGTACTTAGGTAAGGCGTCTGTTTCACCTTTTTTCTCACTTGTGTTTATGAAATTCAGCGCAAGAGAGGGATAGCTTGGAAGACCTCAACCACTCCAATTCAGCAGGGGCTGGCCCTGTTTATACCTGCCTAAATAGTTTGATTTTCAGGTGAGAATTAGAAAGTCCTTTCTCCTAACTCTAGTTCTTTTTCCCACCAGCTCTGACATGCTGCTAGAAATATCAAGATTATTAAATCTGGATTAATATTTTGGCTATATTTAACCTATTTGTCCTTTAGCAATGAACAGGACCTGAAAGGAAAGGGAACCATGAAGACAAGTTTTAATGGGAATTTTAAAGCAGAGATAGCCAAAGGGATTAGAAGCAGCAGAGAGTGTATGAGGGTATTTAAGGGTGCAAGGCAGAGGTGGGGAACATACAGAAAGGAGAAAGGCTCAAGTAAGAACAGAAGTTACTGAAAACAGTTTTGCCCACTCCATCAGAAGTTTACCTGGTCCTTCTAAGATTCAGCAATAAGAGAATGATTCAATAATTGGTTATTTTCTGTGTCGTAGCTTGTTATCACACTTTGAGTAATCTTTGCTGAACAACAGGAAACTCAGAAGATGTCGGGTTTTAGTGATAAAGCGGGATGTATCATCACTTTGAAGTTGGTTATCTTAATTTTGCCTTTACTCGCCACAAGCAAGACTTGAAAAACTGTAAAACTTTGTGTTTATTTTTTTCCCCTGGCTATGTTCCCATGTCCATAATAATGCTTCCGGAAAGACCAAACTCAAGTCACATCCCGGATGTGACCAAGACTGGAATATTATCTAGTATCTGTATAAAATTCTCATTTTCTAAGAGAAAACTTAGTGAAATAGCTCTTGAAACCTCAGAAAGTCTGATTGGTTTTCCCACTGCATTTGAAGATTGTTTTGCTGTGACTGAGATCAGTACGTGCTCTGCTACTGTGATAAATGGCCATGCCCTGGGGTTGGTGTAGGGTGGAGGATGACTGTACATGTAAAATAGGGAGATGACATCTTCATTTCCTGTAAAAATCTTTTTGTGTAAACTGTGTGAACTCTGCTGAGTTTAAATAAATACTGTGAAGTCTGAGATGGTTGCATTTCTCTCTGCACTGTCTAGAGTAACAGTAAACTTCCAGCAAAAAAAACAAACAAAAAAAAAAAACTTCTCAGAAAGTAGCTAGAACCACTAGCTTCCTCAAGAAAAGGAGAGAAAGGGTTCCTTCTGCACTTCAAAAAGGCTGTAATGTGGATGCAGATAATGGACCATGTTATAAAGCACCTCGGATTCTGTTCATCGTGTAGTTAACAGTGTGGGCTCTGGAGTCAAAGAAAATTGGATTTAAATCTCATGAGTCTGGACAAATTATTAACTTGGTCTGTTTCAGTTTTCCTTATCTGTGAAATAGAAGCAAATAATAGTATGGAAAGCACTTCCACCAGTTCCTGGAACATAGTTAAGGGCTAGCTAAATGACAGATATTATTATCACGATAGTCATTCTTGATGTTTGTTATCGACATAAGTATTATTCCTTAAATGGATATCTCTTTTTGATGAACTCCACAGAGTTAGATCCATTCCACCCATCAAGCTGGGTGGAGAACTAAAATAGCACTCTAAACTGCTAAGGGCCAAGACAGCAATTAGATTTTCAGGTCAGTGTGCTGATTAGGGGATAGTAGCTTCCTGGAAGGCTATGTGGACAAGAATTCTAAGGCTGCTGATGAGATTAGCAGAGCATCATGATCGATTATCAATGTCTGCTTTGAGCATGGGAGGGTGAAGGGCAGTACTCTACTTATTTGCCGACCCTGGCCTAGGCACCATGGACCATGGCTCAGATTCTTTCTGCTGTTCCGAAATAGTGCAGTAAGTACAAACATTCTCCTTCCTGATTACCACAATTCTAATACCCTTGATGTTAAAAAGAGATTCTTATTGGTAGCAAGCTATAACCAGTTCAAGACCAAACACTGAAAAATTAAGTTCTTGGAAAAAAAACCCAAAACTGGTTTAGTGTTTCATAGCTTCCTTCTGGGAAAATTATTTGGCTACTCGACATCATAATCTGAGTAACATGGTGGTCTCCTCTTCCCCAATAATGATGATAATGGCTTATATTGTCAGAGCACTTAATTTGTAAAATGTTCTTGCATCCATTAGGATGCTTTATATTCAACTATTTGGCCCATGGCAAGCACAAAAGGAAGTGAAGGCAAATTGGTATTGGGTATTTCTTAAGTCTCATTTCAAGTTCATTGATGATTCCAGCACATATGTTTTGTTTCCAAAGTGCTGGCGTTTCACTTCCAGGGTAATGGTATCTGCCTCTTGCTGTGAGCCTCCCTCTGGTTTCTTGACTCCTTAATTTATTTTCCTTTCATTTATGATTTTTCCCCCATGTAATACATGTCTGTCTGTTGTTAAAATATTGCCCTCATATTGTGCGGCATGCCCAAGTATTTCCTCAGTGAGTCACTTATGGATCACAGGGCCAATTATGTTCTCAAGACAAAATGCCACGGCTAAGATTAGTTCCAGTTTTATATTAATGATTGCAGATTGTTAAGGTTTAGAAACCCCTAATTGCTGCACAGGTACCAAAATGGTATAATGGTGGCCTGTGTAGAAGGCAAGCTCTCATTTCTTTTCTGTACCAAAAGGTTGTTTTCTTGTCCTCTTAGAAAGCTTCTACTTTAGAAGCATAATCCATTCTCTCCCACTCATCCAGTCTCCAGAGAGTTGGAACTATTTTGCAATAGAAGATGTGTAAGATTGACCCTCTCTGCCCACGCTGCTCTCTGCTCAAATGGGTTGAGTCAGTATTTCCTCTCTACCTAAAATTCAGCAATGGGCCAGCTAGTTTTGTCTGATAGATGAAGACCCAATTAATTGACCCTCTTCAGACTTTATCTAACCATGAAAAAGTTAAGCAATTACTTAATTAATGGAATCAAAGAAGACTGGTGAAGCAGATAAATTCAGACCCTAAAACCTCTTTCCGCCACAGCAATATTTTGGGAAATTTCCATAGTATGATTGATTTGTTTTCTATTATAAAACTTAAAACTATATAATAGGAGAACTGTGTTTTGTCCTCTACTAATTGTATGACAATCTAGAAGAATCAAAATTCCTTAAATAAAGAAATAAAAATATAATTTACTGTTTCATGACTTCAAAGTCCAACAAAAAACTATTAAGATCACATCACCCTATATCTCTCATATAATTGTTTTCACTGAATTAGGGTTTGGTATTATATCCTCAATATACATTAATAGATGCTACAGGAAACAACCATATAAAATCTAATTTTGCGTTCACTGTAGGGGTATGCTTTTAATTTATTTTCCACCATAACTCCACGTGTCTTAGGTGCTCCACCTGAGACATTTCTTGAACTAAGTTCCATGGAAAGCAGTGCTTCCCTTGAGGAACTGATATATTTGCTCCTCAAGGACAATGACAAATACCAACTGAGGAAGTATCTCTTTTTTTATTGCTGTTTTGACTATTAGAAAGCTCAAAGAAAGACATGTGGTTCAACTTCAGGATGAAACTGAACGTATATAGTTGGAATTAGAAATGGCGTAAACAATACAGACATGTAATAACTCACTAATAAGAATAGTGTGTGGGGGGTGATTACTAGCACTGGTGCAGCTGCTCATTGATGTCATCAAAGACATAGGATTTCTCTTTCTATTTTTCTGTCCTCCTGTTTTTGGCAATTGTCTTTTCAATCGAATGCTTCCTGCCTCATGTCACGTGATGGCTGCCACAGGACCAAGACATATACCCACATTCAGGTCAGGAAGAAACAGGAGTAATGGATCAGCAAGTTCTTCTCTCCTTATCTGTCTTAAAAGGAAACAAAAGCTTTTCCAAAATTAATCTACTTTTATCTCATTGTCATATTCTGGATCACATGACTACCCAACAAAGTCAGAGTTCTGTTGTACAATTATCGTAGTTACAACAACATATTTTTCCTGGTTTCGTTTTTATCAATATTCTTATAGGCAGTCTTAAATCTAAGGAATTGAGAAAAGTTTAAGATATGGCCCCTGCTTTCTTTCTACAAGCTTAGCTTATAGCTAAGAGGCCATTCTGATATGGAAAATTAAATAATAATCAGACAATAATAATAATGATAGTGAGTAGTCTAGAGAGTAAATGTTTAAGCATCTAGCCAGTAGGTAGGTAGAAATAGAAGTAGAGAGAAGGTCTAGATAGTAAATATGAAGGATCTCACTATGATTTCAGATGCACAGAGTGGATTTTAAAGAGTAGGAAATGTTTGATGTAAATCTTACAAAGGAATGAAAGAGATTAATTAAATGTCTTCTTTTGTCATTAAGCAGAAGAACTACATGTGTTCTGATGTAATTTTTATTATCCGCACATCTTCTTCTTTTCCTCAATAGAGAGTCAGTTTTGGATTTTTAGAGATTTTTTTTTTTTTTTTTTTGAGAAATCATGGCCCCATCAGCTACCTGAAAATCAGGAGTCTAGTGATAAGGTAAAATAGTATGAACAGAAAAAGTAGGTAGCTGATGTAATGAACTAATGAATAAATATTAATATATCTATAGGGCATAGGAACTGGAAGATCTTAATGGAGGGAGGAGAGCTTAAGATTTGAACCCTGAGGACCTGGGGTCCAGTTGCAGTTGACATTTCCTAGCTGTGTAATCTTGGGCAAACTGATTAACTTCTTAAGCCTTGGATTTTTTCATCGGTAAACTGAAGATGAAAATTTCCTTCACCTTGACTTGTAGAGATTATATAAACTTATATCCTAGAAAGTGCTGTGTAAACTTAAAAATGAGGTACAAAGTATTGTTTAAAAGTGATACTCATTTCAGTGATAGACTTCATATAGATTTGATTACTATTGCTATCAAATGCTCATCTGATAACTAGATTCAGTGCCTCCCATTGACTTCACATTTGGTGTTGGCGACCAAAGCTGACAAGTCCACTTAGTCCAGGGCTAGCGAGCACACAAGGGCCTCTGAAGTAGCAGGCAAATATCAGGTTCTCTCGTTTACCCAGAGGTTGGCTGACTCCCCTCTAAGACTTGTCAGCTTCGAGAAAATTCTCAGATGTCAGGATCAGTGCAGTGTACAATATACTAGCTCAAGCAAAGTTCATGCCCATGTTAAAAGTGGGTGTATAATAGAGCAAGATCTTACCTTTCCATGTTGAGAAAGCCTGCATTAAAATCTGTAAAAATGGTATGAACCTCTGGAGAAAGGTTTCAGGATAAGGATAGCATGATGTTGTGCAACAGTGGTTCAATCTCTATTTGCTAGATTTGTTCATGGAAACCTTAAGAATAATTTTGGAAAAAGCAGAGTCATGAGCACCCTGTAGCTCTCACATCACCAGCCTCCTGAAATAACTAAGAGAAATGAGAAAACAGCCCATTCATATATTATAAAGAAACCACCACACGGAGCAGTAAGTACTGGACAGGATGCAGGGATTTTCTTCTAATCTGAATCCTGTAAATTTGCAATAAAGGGAAGAATAATACACAAGTGGGCTTAAAATGTAACCGAGCAGGTCCTATCCATTCTATTTTAGGGAAATCCAATGACGTGTGTACTGGGTTTCCAAAATTGTTGTGATGAATGTTACATGGAAGTTCATGGGTGCCCATCTTATTGGACCCACTCCACTGGACCAAGGGGAAACATCAATCGTGTAGACCATGAGAGGGTATATCCGAGCATGCGCCTAGCATGTATGACTCGCTGTTATAGTCTTGGCATCAATTCCAGACATGTTACTCATTCTCATTATTTTCTGTTGACCTGATATTTAGCTGGAATAAAAACTTTAAACAAACAGTCAAGGTGGGAGATGGACACCAACAATGTAGTAGAATAATTTCAAAAAACCTTAAGTGCACGTAAGCCACTAGTTTCCTGGACATCCTAAGATTTACAATTCTGTTTCCGGGAGACAAAATAAAATTTTATGTTTATTGCATTGCACTGTGACACTCTTCATGGTTTAGTAAATCTTTAGGGACCTTGGAGGAATAAGATTAACCTGTTCTTAGGCATTTCCTAGGTGCCCACATCTTACATATAGCATCTGATTAAATCCTCATAGCCAGTCCAAAGGAAGGGTGTTGTTATCATTTTTCCATAGATAAAGTGAAGCCTGAGCAGGTTAACCGATTAGCACAAAATCACTGAGAGATGGAATTGGGATTCTAAGTAGAACTCACCAATTTCACAGTCCCTTCTCCTCAATGATTTTGAAAATTGTTCTTTTTCCACTATAGCATGTTGTCTCTGGATATATTATTAAGAATGCTTAAATGTTTATATTATTGCCTTCTTATCACTGCAACGCCTAAGAAATAGGGTTATGAGTAATTGTGGCCAATTGGAAATTCTAATGAACTGAGGGTTAATATATTCTTTAAAAATCTTGTTGAAACGATTCCTGAAATGGCCAGGCGTCTTCCTTGGCTTGGCAGAATATGGAGACTAAAAGCAACCTTTCCTCTGATGATGCCATAGTCTTGACCATGTCTTTGCTCAAGTATCACCTAATCAGAGAGTTTTCCTATGACCACACTTAATAAAATAATCACTCCCCATTCTCCCCTTATTCCATCACCCTTGCACTGTTTTACCTTTTTCCTCATAGCACTTATCACGAATTGATAAATTATGTATTTATTTGTTTATTTTATGTCTACCTTCCTTAGAAAGTAGGCTTCATGAGAGATGGCCCCTTATGATACCCAGAGTTGTTTCTTCAGGGCCTAGAACAGTGCCTGGAATGTAGTTGGTACAAACAATATTTATTGAATGAATGAATAAATGAATGAATGAATGAATCTGATTAAATATTAATTCTAACCATTTGCTCCTGTTCCCACAAACAGATTTGGCTGACCCTGTTACCCACTATTTGGCACCTAGGAATAGGATTATTTATAATAGAACTGTTGTCATATTACTCGATTCTTCCTCAGACAGACAGACACAGGGCAACAGTTTAAATAAATTAAGCCTCTGGTCAGTTGGCGTTAGTCCATCAAGGTCATCCTATAATTCAAAGAAAAGAACTGGTTTCTTGTGTGCTCTGTCTTTTACACTATGCAATCTTTTATACTGAGCATGCGCCATTCACTCTTTAACGAAGGACATCAACTTTTAAAACTTCTCAGTTCTAAAGAAATTAGGTTCCAATTTTCTTAATGTTCTTTACAGAGAGATTCCTGAAAGTAGAGTATCTTTAGAGAAGGTATCCATTTGTAGATTAATTTCTCATATCCTTTCTGAAATGCTGTTGCCAGCAGCCCCTACCTTCCTATATGATGTTGGTTAACTATCTTTCCCTACTCTCTTGCTTAAAAAGGGCAGTCTACATGCTGTTTATAGAGTAAAGATGACTGAGTAGTAAGGGGTGGGGAAAAACTTATTCTGAATAGATCTACAGATATTTGGCAGCTGAAACAAGGACTTCCAGTGGTGAATTAAGTGGCTGGAGCTGTCATAGCAAAGATGCATGTGTCTTGAGTATAAAAATGCCCAATTGCTATGTTTCCTATCATTGTGTTCAGGGTACTAGTCCAATGTATTTGGAAGCACTGATGAACCTTCAGACTGTCTGAAAACTTTCATGAAAATCTATCTGTGAGACTGCATCATAATGAGAGGGAATCATGCGGTGTTAACAGTTTGGGCTCTGGTGCCAGGTGACCTTGGGCTTGAATCCTGGGTCTGCCATTTACTGGCTGAGTGACCTTGTACAAACTTCACTGTGCAATAAAGTTGTGTCATGGCAGTCCCCTGTTCCAATCCCTCTAATAGTTTCCTAAGTCTGTAACACCATCTCTACAGCTGTGTTCTTGTTCCACTGTGGACCTCTTTGTAGGCCACTCATTCTCTTGCTCATGGTGCTTCAGCCTCGGGGGTATTCTTGCTGGGCCTATCTTAGGGCTTCTGTACGTGCTGGTCCTTTACCCTGTTCTTCCCTGCATATTCTTATGGCCTGCTCTCTCGTTTCCTTAGGGCCTCTGCTCATCTCTTACCTCCTCAGAGGGGCTTTGTCAGAGTATCCTTTTAAATAGCAACTCCTTTTCATTCTTTGCTTCCTACCTATCTTTATTCTTCTTCATAACATTTATCATCCTGAGCTCTTATTATAAAATTAAAACTTTATTGTCTGTGCTGCACTCCACTCCATCTCAACCCTAAATGTAAGCACATGAGGTTATGAACATTATCTTTTCCACTGCTTGGGCTTAAAGAGTGTCTAGCACATAGTAGGTACTCAATAAATATTTGGTGAAAGCAGAAATTGATACCTGACTTAAATTGTGTTCATCAGAGTCTCTTTCTCATTGATTTGGAATTGGGCCCAAAGAGATTTAAATCAGCCGCAGGTGCTACAACTGTAAAGTCTTGTAGATTCAAAAGCTGAGGCTCTAATATCAAGAAAGCAGTTACAGGTCACTCTGTACACACTAAAGCAGGGTCAAGAAGAGAGAGAGAAATTTTGGATCCTCGCATTTTCAGAACTAATTCTCTTTGCTTAGGAGATTTGAGTGCATTTCTGTTTCTTGCAACCAAATGATCCCTGACAAACACAGAATTGAAATAAGTTGACCCTCCATTAAGAGCTTTTGGAGTCCTAGAGGGCAGAGGAAGTGCTGGTGTGCCTTTTCATGCCTGTATCTCCAGAGTCTACCACAATTATTTCATACACACACACACACACACACACACACACACATTTTAACAAAAATGTTTCAACTTGGAACTTAATTCCAATAATGTAGACGCAGTGATTTCTAGTTTACTCTCCTAGCTGTATGTCCCATTTCTACTCCCTTTAGGTGCTTTCCCTTCATCTAGCTCCTTTCGGGTCTCCCTGAATATTCTCCTCAGCATCAATGCATAGGCTACATGGAAAGGTTATTCAAAAATGCAATCCTCTCCACACCAGGCACACACCAAATTCTGATGAAGAGAAAATGAGTGGAGTTTCTGAGTGTTCTGTGTCAAAATGTGAATGTCCATTGCCCCAACGGGGCCAGTTCTATCATCTTAAATAGAGTGATAGGCTTTATTAATTTAAACTCAAAGAGGTTTTAAATTATTTTATTGTTGCTGGTTGTTTTTTCTCAGTGGAAACCATTAAGCCCCTTCTTTCTTTTTTCTTTCTTTTTTAAGAGTTTTATTAAAAATATAGCTAATAAACAACACTATCAGTTTCAAGTGTACACCATAGTTATTCAACATTTATAGACCTAAAGTAGTGATCACCATGATAAGTCCAGCAACCATATGACACTGTATTATGCTATCACAATATTATTGACTATATTCCCCATGCTGTACGTTACATCCCCATGACTTATTTCTTTTATATCTGGAAATTTTTTTATACCTGGACCCCTTATTACCCTTCACCTTCCCCCCCCCATTTAATTTTTCAGTTACAGTTGATATTCTGTATTATTTTATATTAGTTTCAGGGATATAGCAAAGTGGTTAGACATTTATATAATTTAAGAAGTTATCCCTCTGACTACTCTAGTACCCGGTGACACCTGTCATTATACATAGTTATTGCCATATCATTGACTATATTCCTTATGCTTTACATCCCTATGACTATATTGTAACTTCCAATTTGTACTTCTTAATCCTTTCACCCTTTTCACCCTGTTCCCTATACCCCATCATCACCCCAACAAATCTAGTACCCATGTGACACCATACACAGTTATCACAATATTATTGACTATATTGCTTATGCTATACACTACATCCCCATAACTACTTTGTAACAACAAATCTGTGCCTCTTAATCTCTTTCCCTTTTTTTTCACCCACACCCCCAACCTCCCTTCCATCTACCATCAAATTGTTCTCTGTACCTATGAGTTTGTTTCTGATTTGTTTGTTCGTTTATTTTGTTTTTCTAGATTTCACGTATAAGCAAAACCACATTGCATCTGTCTTTCTCTGTCTGACATACTTCACTCAGCACAATACCCTCCTGGTCCATTCATGCCACCGCAGATGGCAAGAACCCATTCCCTTCCCTGGCCGAGCAATATTCCATTGTATATACGTTCTGCCTCCACTTTATCCATTCATCCATTGATGGACACCCAGGCTGCCTCCACATCTTGACCATGTAAACAATGTGCAGTGAACATATAGATTTGAACATCCCTTTGAAGTAGCGTTTTGGGTTTCTTTGAATAAATACCCGAAAGTGGGATTACTAGGTTCTTCTTTGTCTCTTGCTACCATGTTTCCCTGAAAATAAGACCTAGCCAGACAATCAGCTCTAATGCATCTTTTGGAGCTAAAATTAATATAATACCCGGTCTAATATAATATGATATAATATAATATGATATGATATGATATGATATGATATGATATGATATGATATGATATGATATGATATGATATAATATAATATAATATAATACCGGGTCTTATATTAATTTTTGTTCCAAGAGACTCACTAGAGCTGATTGTCTGGCTAGGTCTTATTTTCGGGGAAACACGGTAAAGTCTATTTTGTCTGGTATAAGTATGACTACTCCGGCATTTTTATGTTTCCATTTTTATGAAATACCTTTTTCCATCTCTTTACTTTCTGTCTGGGTGTGTGTCTTTCAATCTGAAGTGATTCTCTTGTTGTCCCAGAGGTCTCTTAATCTATTCTCATTTTTTTAAATTCTTTTTTCTTTTTGTTGTTCCAGTTGGGTGTTCTATGCTACCTTCTCCTGCAAATCGCTGACTCGATTCTCCACTTCATCTAGTCTGCTAATGATTCCTTCTAGTGCATTTTTCATTTCAGTTATTGTATTATTCACTTCTGACTGGTTCTGTTTTATGGTTTCTATGTCCTTTTTTATGCTTGCTAACTCTTTGTTGAAGTTCTCACTAAGTTCCTTGAGTTTCCTTATAACCGTTGTTTTGAACTCTGTACCTGGTAGGTTGCTTGCCTCCTTTATATTTAGTTCTGTTTCTGGAGTTTTCTCCTATTATTTTATTTGGGACATATTTTTTTGTTTCCTCATTTTTGCTGCCTCCCTGTGTTTGTTTCTATGTATGAGGCATATCTGCTGTGTCTCCCAGTCTTGGTGGGGTGACTTTATATAGTAGGTGCCCTGTGGGACCTTGACACAGTCTCCCTTGTCTCCCTGGTCACCTGCTCTGGGCGCTCCAGTAGTATTCCTTGTGTGGGTTATGTGTGCCCTCCTGTGATAGTTTAGCCTTGATTTTTATTGGCATATCAGTGAGTAGGATTGACCCTCAGGCTGACTGGCCGTGGGGTTTGGCCACATCCACAGCTTATGGGCTGCTGTGAGGGAGACTTACCCTACTTAGTTGGATTTGCCACCCATAGGCTCTGGTGCCTATTGAGACTGCCCTTAGTGTGTGCCGCTTGAGGGGCTCGTTGGGTGGTGTTCTGCTGTGGTCTGAAGCCAACCTCCAGGTGTGTTTGTTCTGGGGCCTCTTGCCAGGGGCTCCGGTGTAGATCTAGGTCACCCATTGCCTGTGACCAGCCAGGGATACCTGGTACAAGCTACTAAGTGATCTTTGGTTTTTCATTGCCTGGAGGCACATGGGAGAGACCATGTTGTGAACCGAAAATGGCTGCCACCAGTACCAGGCCTGGGGTAGTTCTGCAAAAAGCCAGGACACCCTAAGTTCTGCTGCCATCTTCTAGGTCCCTTAAAGTTCAACTGCTGATAAAGCCTCGTGTGGTATGCAAGTTGGATGAGGCAGGGTCTCAGGGAGTCACTATAGTGGGAAACGTTGTGGTCACCAGGTTAATGTAGACTCTGGTTTGGTGCCAGTGCTAATCCTGGAGCCACTCAACAAAAATCTCAGAGCACACTGAGGCTAGTTGTTGCCCACCTGGGGCCCGTGGACTTGGATAGTTTTCCAAGAAAAAGTGCAATGTGTGCGGGGCTGGCTGCTCTCAGAGAAAGTGTCTTTGGCATTTAGGGAGTTGGGTGTGGTGGGGTCCCAGTGAGTCAGCAGGACAAAGCTCCAGAGCTAACCCCATCAATCAGAGTGAGATTTGGCTGTAAGTGTAGGGGGAGGGTTCAACACATTAAAGATGGCTGCTGCCTGCCAGTTCAACAGGAGAGGGATCCCTCACAGGGAAAATGGGACTGTCCTCCAACTCTGGCCTCAAAGACACACACATCAGACTATTCCTTGTAAGCCTCTGATGCCTCCAACCGAGTCACTGTCACTCCACCGGATCTCAAGGTGAGTACCAGTGAGCAAGTGAGTCTATGTGCAGACCCTTTAAGAGGGCATCTGGGTTTCCTGCAGCCTTCCGTCCCACCTGGACAGTCAGAATCCCCACTGTTTTTCACAGCCAGGTGTTGTAGGGGCTCCTCTTTCCAGCACCAGTATTCCGGGCTGGGGAGCCTGAAGTGGGGTTGGGGTCCTTCACTACTCGGCATGGGGAGAACCTCCATGGTTGAGGTATCCCTCCCAATTTTCATCCACCGCACGAAGCGTTGGGACCAGGCCATTTCATGTCTCCATCCCTCCTTGACATGGCTTCTGCTTTATATTCTTAGTTATAAAACTTCTGTTCAGCCAGACTTCAGATGCTTCTCCAGGTTGATTTTTCTATAATTTAGTTGTAATTTTAATGTGTTCATGGAAGGAAGCGGGCACAGTGTTTATCTACTCCGCCATCTTGGGTTTCATGTTGTTTCTGCTTTTTTTATTCTTAAATTATAATACAGTTTTAGTAGCAACCAATGAATTGAAAATTTTGCACTTCAGTATCAGAAAGCAATTATTTTGTAGAAGAAAATTAGGGCTTGCAATGAAACATTTAATTTTAACAATCACAAATGTTGTTTTAGGTGATCTAATCTATACTTGAATCCGTGATTCCACCCCTTCATCTCATCTACTTTTACTACAGCCCTCTCCCCCCCAAGAGAGAATTTCATTTGGGTGGGTTGTAGGCTTGATCAAGTGTCTTGTGATGCAGCCTGCCCCATTTCCCATCAAAGACCCCTCTGCTGATAATCCTCTCGGTTTTCTTTCAGTTAATTTTACATCTTGTTGACTTAATATTATATTTTTCACCAAAGATGGGATCTCTCTATTTGCTTTAATGTTTTTTCAATTCTTATAGAGCTGTCATTTAAATATCATTATTTATTACTTTTTTGGATGAAATATTCACAATGATTGTGAAATTAGTTGCCCATATTTTGGGCTCTTACGTAGCATTCCTTAATTGACCTCCTCTGCTCTCACCATCACCCCTTCTTCTGGGTTCACTGCAATTACTGACTGAGAAATCTTTATGTGAATAGGATAAAGAGGAGAAAATTGATATTACCCCAGAGTCTTTTATGGCCTGACAAATAATAATCACAGTTTAGAATGCTATCTTGTATTAGATTTATTTTCAGGGCCTGTAACTCACAGTAGCTTAAAACTAGGACAGAAATACACTAGTTCAACCATTTGAAGGTTGAATCCATTCTTTCCACTTCTCATCACTTTTGAGAACTATTTGACCCAACTTGGACTTAATTTGGTTGCAAAAATCTCCACTGACAGTCTGAGGGGAAAGGGGTTTCAAAAGTTCAAAGGGAACAAAAAGCTCAAAGTAGTGCCATTCTGTTTGCAGGCTCTGCTTTTGAAACCTTGACACCTGGTTCAAGGATGGACATATAGCCACAGGAAACCTGAGATTTTCTGTTCTGTTATCAAATCCAACACTGCAACCTCCTGACAGAGATATCTCCTCTCACCACCCAAGGAGCCTGGGATAGGTACCAATCCACTTCCTCTGGTGTTCCCCCGGTGGAAAAAGCCCAGGTTGAAACACTTTCTGTAACGTTAGCCCAATGATCAAGCAGCATTATGTTTCTGTTCCGTTCTAGATCAACGTTCTTATGTTTAGAACTATTTGCTCTCCTATATGAAGATGGGTGTGGACTGGACCTTCAGCAGCTGATTTGGAGGCAACTTTGGTTTTTCCTGGCAAGTGACCCATCCCTGTTGAATTCTGGGTGGTCAGGGATGTAGGAGGTGTTTGGGAGAGAGCCCCAAAATGAAGTAGGATTCCTAATTTGAGGAACTGGCTAGTGTAAGGTCTCATAAGAAGTTGAAGTGGTGATTCCAAAAATCCCATTGTTTTGTAATTTGCAGGGGCATCTACAGCATTATCAGTGCAGGATCCATAGGCATCTATCTGACCTTAGCCAGGCCAATCAGTCCCTCCATGGAATTTTTTAAAAATCAGAGCTGAGGAAAGGGGCCAGCCTCCCTTAGGTGGCAGAAGCTGTAAGAAAGATTTGGATGGTCATGTTTCCCACCACAAAGGGAAACCTGGTTCACTGTGAAAAAAACGTGAAGTGACCCAGAGAGGGACCAGATACAAGGAAGAAACGAGGGAGCCCAGGTATTGTCTAGTCCCAGGTTCCCATTGTTCCTGAGGTCCAGAGGCACATTTTCCTTTTCCACAGTTTGTTGTTCAACTATTTCTTTGATTGTATAAAATATCCCTAGAAACTTCCCAATAAACTCCTTTTTCTAAACTAAGCTAGTTCCAGTTGGGTTTTTGCTCATTTGCACTCAAGAATCCTACCCTGTTTCCCCCAAAATAAGACCTAGCTGGACAATCAGCTCTAATGCGTCTTTGGGAGCAAAAATTAATATAAGACCCAGTGTTATGTTATGTTATGTTATGTTATGTTATGTTATGTTATGTTATACCCGGTGTTATATTTATATATTATATTATATTATATTATATTATATTATATTATATTATATTATTATATTATATCATATCATATCATATCATATCATATCATATCATATCATATCATATCATATTATATTATATTATATTATACCTGGTATTACATTATAGTAAAATAAGACCAGGTCTTATATTAATACTTGCTCCAAAAGACGCATTAGAGCTGATTGTCCATCTAGGTCTTATTTTCGGGGAAACACGGTGATTACACATATATGCTTGGGAGTTCGAAACCAGACATCAATCAAGCCATTCTAATAGTATCTGTGACAAGAGGTAGTTTCAATTAGTCCAATTATAATTTTTTCCATTCTGTCAGTTATAGGCAGAAATCACAGTTTTTCTGATTCTGTGTTAAGGGTTGGAGTATAATTTTCAACAGTAAGTTTCCAGATTAGCTCCTTTATACTTAATCACTTGTTTGTCATCACATTCTCATGCCCTCCCTTCGACTGACTGAATACAAATGGCCACTGGATAGAGGAGAATGGACAGAGCCAAACCCCAGGTGTTCCTCTAAATATAGCTACCTTTTCTCCTTTTTAGTCCATCAGATTATAATTTCAATATGGCTTTTCTCCTTAAATATAAGGTATGCTATCCTTGGACTCTTCAGAATATATGCCTCCTAATATTATAAGTTTAAATCCCAATAATGTCTGATGACGTTAAACCATTTCAGTTCTCATTCCCCATATTTCTGGAGCATTCCATAGACCAGAATATTTTCAGCTCTTGGCATTTCCATTTCTACACCTTGTAACCTTCCAACTTCTCCAGCATAGGCACCTGATGCAGAGTCAGCTCTCACAAGTCAACTGTTGAGTAAAAAAGCAACCTTGCAAGAGTGTTGAAGAAACATTGTGGTAGAAGAGGGAAAAGGGGGTCACATATACAGTGATGGAAGGAGAACTGACTCTGGGTGGCGAATACACAGTGCAACATATAGGTGATGTATTATAGAAATATATAATTGAAACCTATAGAATTTTACTAATGCCACCCCAATAAATTTAATAAAAATTAATCAAAGAAAAGATCACGAGTTGATTAATCCTTCTCTTCCACTAGGTGGTGCTGGTTGACATGACCTCTGCCTTGAAGCGTTTAAAGGCTTCAATCTGTCACCACTTGGTTGGCTGCAGGACTTGATGAGAGGCAGTGAGTTTATTTGTCGAAGCCAGGGATTTCTGAGTCTCCACGGGGCTTTCCCCCCTGACTAGATCTACGGGTTTCTTAATTTCTTTATTCTTCAATAGAGCTAATGGGTCTTTACCTAGCTGTATCAGAGGATGAAGTGAGGTGTCCTGCTCTCTCGACACTTCTCAGAGGACCACTTTTCTGGGGTTTGAGGTTTGGGGGCACTGTTTTTATAAGGCCTAGCTAGGAAAGGGGTGGTTTGGCAGAGATAGAAAAGACATAGTCTGGAGCAACTAGTACTGGACCCCTCACTGTTATCCTGGTCACTGGTTATTAGCATTTGGTTTCCAGGCTACTGGTGACCCTGGGGCTGTCCTTTTTCTGCACTTGAGATTGTATTTAGATATAACTTTTACTTTCAAATGTGAAAAACACTCTCCTACGATCATTTAGAATAAACTTACAAAGAGACCTTTTAAAGAACTCGTGTTTGGGTGGGACTATGTCTAATGCAGTACTGTCCCATTTATCAGGCATCATCGGGGAAACAGGTGTCGCACATAAGCACATTTTCCCGATACTCAAACTTTATTCCTTTCCATACCATATCTTTTGAAAAATTTGCAGGACTAGAGTAGATAAAAATAGTCCTTTAAAATATAGTGTGCATGCTTTGCTTTCTTAAGCATAATACACTAAATTTAATTTATTTAATAGCTCATAATTATCTTATTTATTTACTTATTTTTTCTTTATTCTAAGAGCTGTTTTGATAATGTAGTATTTCTGCTCTGAAAAACTGCTACATGCCTCTAGAATTTTTCTTAAGCACACTCAGCTGTTTCATTTTTCAACTGTGCTGTCAATGGCACATCTTATGCTGGGTTACCAGGTTGATAGGCTGCTCAGTGTGGGTTAATACAGGTGCTAATCTCCTCACACGAAGTTCTACATACTAATATCTTTGGATAGAGGACCCTGCTCCCTTCCTACCTTCCATGGAGTCTTCTGGATTCCTGAACACCTCAAGCTCCGGGGACGGTGACCCAGCTGATGGTCCAGCAGGAGACCTCGCTCTGGGCATAGTCATTCCCTGAATGCCTCCTTCCTACTCATACTCCATAATGGAAAACAGCTTCATTAAAGACACCAAGGAAATAACATTAACGTAATAAAATAGGGAGAGGGAGGGGGAAACCTACAAAAGTCAGAGCCACAGTGATAGACTCTTACTAAAAAATGAGAAGCCAGAAAAGAGAAATAGCAGACAGGACTTTTTTATTCCTAAGAACAGAAACCCAATTCAAAGGGGCTTAAGATCAAACATTTACCAAACAGAAAAGGATCTGGAAAACTTCAGGGAAAGTGGATACAAGGGTTCAAAGAGCCTTCAGGACCTGGTTGCTCCCTATGTCTGCTCTACTTTGCTCTATCTTGGCTCCATGAACACACCTCCTTTTCCTTTCATGGCCTCCAGCAGATCCAGGTTTATACCCTCTTGGCTTCCAGTCAAATGGAAAGAGAGCCTCTCTTTCCAATAATTCCTACAAGCATCCCAGAATTGACTATCATTGGCTGGTCTTAAGTCTCCTAGCTCCTGAAAGTCAATTATTGTGACTGAAAGGTTGCAATACATGGATTGGCCAGATCTGGCCTACATGTTATCTCTAGAGATAGAGGGATGAGTCAGATGACCATAACCACGTGGACCTAGAATTTAGAGTTTGAATGTAGTCATTCCCCAAAGTAAAAACCATTGTGTTGTTACTGATATAGTACGAATGGACGCTGGAAGGATAACACCAATAGCCTTATGCTAAAGAAGCTACTGGAGATGAGTGTGTGAAGCCTGCACACCAACGTACCAACTCCTATTACGATTAGAGAAATTCTGCCACATACCAGCCATACCCTCCCTCTGGGTGCCTACCTACCATATGACCTTTATCTTGAAGATTCTCCTCTCATCTTCATCTGCTCCCAGGCAGAAGCAGGATGGAAGAGGGAAAAGGCAAGGTTGCTGCTGAAATCTTCACTAGCCAAACATCTCTGAATTCTCCAATATCTTTTATCCTATTGGTCAATTCCTTAATTACGTCAGCTAATTTTTCTTTCTTTTGACAGATCGTAAACAGGCCCAAGATCATAACTGTTTTCCCCAGGTTATTAAACAAGCCCAACACCATAACTATTTTTCCAAGGATATGAATGTTGTAGAAAACAATCAACTATAGATCAATGGCTAGCCTCGTGTTACTGATGGTTGACCATACTAACATACAAGAGGACAACCTGTGAAGTAAATCTAGCTCATCCTTCTCACTTATTCCCCCACTATTGAATTAGAAGTTTTAAAAAATTCTGGAGAACGCCATGGATATCTCCCTCCCTGTCCTTCGTTCCTTCCTCCCTTCCTCTGCTTTCCCTCTTCCTTTTTTCCTTCCTTCTTCCCTCCCTCCCTTCTTTCTTCTCCCCCCATCTCTTTCTCTCCCTCTCTCCCTCTCTTCCTCCCTCCCTCAAGAATGGACTGAGATCCTACTATGTACCAGTCACTGAGGATACAGCCATGAAGACAGGATTCCTAACTTGGGTCCATGAGTGCTGGTTTTAGGAGGTACGAGGATATTGCCTGAGGTTGTATGCAAAATTCTCCATGTATGTGCATTTTTTCTGGGAGAGGATTTATAACTTTCCCCAGAGCCTCAAAGAGACCATGATCAAAAGGTTTTAAGAGTCAGTACTCCAGAAAGAAAGGGGGAGAAAGAAAAAGAGAGAGAAATGAAATATCCCTGATGAAAGATTTCTATTGTTTGATGGGAAGCCAGGGAATGAGGGTGATTTCAGCTGAGCTGGACTTGCATCATGTCAGTTTCCCTAAAACCATTTCCAGCTCGGATTGAGATTCTAGAAAGTATACTAATGGATGCTTTCTTCTTCTTCTTTCTTTTTTTCTTTAATGGTGAAGGAGTCTATTGCATGTTGATTATATTAAATTAGCCACTGTGTATCCCCCACCCCCATCCCTTCTCCAGGGGACATTGAGCAATATCCTAATCAGGCCACATGTGGATCTGGGCAGTGTCTGGCCTTCCTGTGAAGTAAAGGAGGATTGGCTCCAATGTCCCTCCTCTTCTGTTCTCCCTCCTGAGCCCCATCCTCTAAACATGTGTCTCTCCCCTCAGGACCTATTCTGTGCCCCATTCTTCTCATTCATCTTCATCCTTACCAAAGGATTAATTAACAACTGAGGTGTTGGTTGATAAAGGAAGGAACTCATGAGGGCATTTTAAGATAAGATTATCCGATAGATTTGAAAAGATCTTCAGGATTCAAAGGACTGAAGCTTTGATGGTTGAGTGATTGTCAGAGGACCTGATATTTCAAAGCACTAGAGACTCCCAAATCACACTACAAAGGTGCCTGCTGCTCCCAAGGGTAGTGTGTACTCACAGGCTGGGATCACAACAACGGCCCATGATGTCCTGAGAGTCAGTGGGCCTCCCTGGTTATCAACCTCTTTCTCTGTCAAGTAAAAGGATTGGACTAGATTTTCTCCAATGTGCCCTCTAGCTTTAAAATACCAGAGGAGTGCATGAGAATTAAAAACCTACTCAGGAGAGAAGACTTCGTCTCCATGTACACATAAACTCCCAATAAGCAAAAATGTCCAAACACAGAATGGGAGGTAGTGTCATAGAGATGTTGATGCCAAAGCTGGACCAGCCCTTTAGAGGATATTATAAAAAGGATGTGTTTGGTGTCTGCAAACTCATTTGTTCATCCCACAAATACTGAGGAAGCCTCTCTATCTGCTAAGCACTGATGAGTCAGCATTGAAACATGACACTGACAATTTACGCCCTAGTAAGTCTGCATTCTAGACTCAGGGCCAAGCAGGTAACATATCACAGTGGCCAGTTATGAACCAACGGGGGGGGGGGGGGGGGGGGCTGAAACAAGCTAGAACATATATGACCTTACAAAGGGCATTCAGATGTTAAAATTATACTCATTTTGTGGGCCAGATAAAACAAGTCAGTGAGCTGAATTTGACATTGGTCACAAAGTGGCAATAAAGATTTATTGAGCGCTTAGCATGTGCCAACACTGTTCTAGGTGTTTTACACATAATAAGTCACTTATTTCTGTAATTAAGGCACTCTATGAAGGACAATTACTATCTTCAACTTACAATTGTGAAAGCCAAGGTACAGAAGAGTTAAATTAGAAGTCCAAGCCATGTGGCCAGCAAAAAAGTCTGACTTCAAAGACATCTTTGAAACTCTATATGCCTCTACGTAGATGATTTCTCTGATTCTGAACTTTTTTGATTACATGGAACTGGCCTTCTTTTATCAAACTAAAGAAAGTGAGTTAGTGAGAAAGTTTTGTTTACTTCTCTTTTACAACAACCTGCCTCACACAGGTTACAGTGAAGAGAGTCAAAATTCATCTTGGGCTTGAACCAGAATGACTGCTGACAATATATGTCATTTTAAAAATTGTCTTCTCAAAAGGAGGTAAGCCCCAGAAGATGCTAGTGTCGGATAGTATCCATCTTTGCTAAGTAGCCAAAGGCTTGGGTGGAGCAGTGAACAAATACTCTAAGAAGTGAAAGAGATCTGATCATGAAGTTTAACTGCTATAACTTGTTCAGATCTCTTCCATTTCTTAAATTCTACCACTTTGTGGTCAACGCACAAATTTGTTAGATAAAAGTATCAGTAATTTGCTTATTCCTTTGCATGTAAAATAGAAGATTATGGTGGCCAGTCGTTTCACATCAGAATCACATGGGGAGCTCTAAAAATAATACAGTACTGATGACCCTTTTAGGGCCACACTCTAGATAAGGGGTGTCCAAAAGGTGGCCCGCGGGCCAACTGCGGCCCGTAATCCATTTTTGCATGTCATCCTTGCACAGGGGCGATGCTAATCTTCTCTGTATTGTCCCAATTTTAGTATATGTGCTGCTGGAGCGAACACCGCAATCCATTGTTAATTGGCCCGCAGCAAATTCCAAAAATATATTCAGTTTACTTAAATAAACCAGGTGAGGCAATACGTACTTCACCTCGAGTGAGTGGCCCGGCTGTTTGTGTATTTTACCGCATATGGCCCTTGGTAAAAAACGTCGAAAAAAGTTTGGACACCCCTGCTCTAGATGATCTAAATCTAGAATTTGCAGACAGGATGGGCTCTAGTATCTGTACTTTTTAAAGCACCCCAGGTGGTTCTAGTGCAGCCAGGGTGGAGAACCACTAACCTAGAGCAAAATGAGATCTGGAATTGGGGAGAAGAAAGAGGGAAGATGGCATCAGAGACCTCAAGTAAGAGAGTGCCTAGGTCATCAGCAGAGAGGAGGCCCTGGTGCTTATTTCCTCATTTCACACACACACACACACACACACACACACACACACACACACCAAAAAAACAAAAAACCTTTATCTATCTAGTCTATGTCTAGAAGAGGGGAACAACTTGGTGAGAACAAGACAGCAGTAAGAAGAAATGAATTTAAAAAAAAAAAAACAACCACTGCCCACCCTTGGGCCCAGCCGAGTCTTGAGAGTGTGGATTTACAGAGACTCCATCAACATGGCCCTGTGGCTTTCTCCTGAAACACTCCATACTCTGTGCGTAAAAGTGGAAAGAGCAGACCTGGCGGTTACTTAGACCTTGGGCAGACAACAAGAACACACAGGCCTCTCACTAGCCATAGAACTAAAGGGTGACAGCAGGCAGTTGATAGAGCCCATGAAGATTGTCCTTGTGTCACAAATACAATGAGCCGGTGATTCCTATGAGTAAACCCCACTGCCAATGGGCACATGTTATTCCACTTGGACTGAGTTCCCTGCCCATGATAGTGGTGGTGCACTATGCTCATATCTGTGTTCCTTAGGGTCCTTTCAAGCCTTCCTTTCCATCCTTCATAGGTTATTTTTTCATTTAAGACAAAATTTAGACCTATTAACCATCACTCCAACTAGTTCTGTAATAATGACCTTCTTGTACCTCGTGGGGCTGCCAAATCCAGCCACGACACAGCTGATTATGAATTTGTGACTCAGTGGTCGACATTTTAAGACAACCTTTAGCCAGTTCCAATAAGGAGGCGGCAGCCAGCATCTTCTAGCAATTACTGTAATTTATGTATTTAAAAAAACCAAATAGCAATGCGCAAATGTCTTTAAGAGATTCTTGACTAACCACATGAGGATCGAGTTTCATCTGTAGGGGAACCAGCTTCTTGTCATTCACCTCTGATCACAGGGAGTCTCAGAATGAAGTGCTATCCGAGATTAAATTGTGGCTTTCTTTTCTTATGCCCCCTCCCTTTTTATTTAACTATCCTCCACTCTAGCCGGAACACAAGCGTTAGCATGTACAGCGTGCCTTCCAACTGAACTGCCTGATAGTCTGTGATTCAGCTGTCCAGAGGCGCAGCTGGCTTGGCATTGATTTTAAAAGACCTCTCCCTCTCCCTCTCCCTCTCTCTCCCTCCTCCTCTCCCTCTCCCTCTCTCTCTCTCTCTCTCTCTCTCTCTCTCTCTCTCTCTCTCTCTCTCTCTCTCTCTCTCTCTCTCTTTCTCATTAAACAGCGTGAACAAGAGCCAGTTCCTTCCAGTTGGCCGTGAGGAGCACAGAGAGAGACTCCTGGTTTACTGGATACAGGCTTAGGCTGGGGAAACAGCTTATAAGGTCAATGTCCCAAACCAAAGCAGACAGCAGTACAAATAAACAGCCATGGAAAGACATACACGGAGTCAGGAAAATCCCCTACATGACTAGACTATCAGTTTCAGCAGTGCTGTGGCTGGGGACGTCAGGTTCAAACTCATGACACTGAGGCCAAAGAGTTTGCCTTGGAATAAGTGGTGTTCTCAAGCCCATTTCTCCTTGGTCAGTGACAACATTTTGTTAAAGAAAGAAAAATCATTTGTGGGATGGGTGGGAGTCAGTCTCAGATAATTATAAAAATGATGCATTTCCAGGATTTGAATTAATTGAGGTAGAAAGACAATCTAACGTAGTAAAGAGCCTGAATTTGTAGAAGTTCTCAAAAGACAAGGCCAGTGGGGAGGGGTCCTACTGGGTCATGTTTTAGGAAAATAATGAGTGTTTGACCATAGATGTCCATTTAAATCCTGGGTCCAATTGCAGTTTGCGGTGATAAATGTTACCAGAGGCAGGTTTGTCATGAAGCTTATAAAGCTAATAAAGCTTATACTTCAAGGTTCCTCTCTTAGAGGGACGCAGCAAAGGGACAACAGCAGTGTGTTCACATGGTGATAGGTTGTTGCAAAATTTGCAGAAGTAAACTGTTTTGGTATTCTTTTTCATAAAAAGAGGGAACCCTACCCCCCCAACCAACTTATATCAGCTTCAGACCCCTTAAAACCTGAATTCACCCCAGTTCAGAATGGTGTTTGGGGCTTGGAGTGGTGGTGAAGGCAACTGCCTTTGGAGTTCATGCTTGTTCCTGTTGATTCAGGAATAGAGGAGGAGGTACCCTGCTGTGGGGGTCCAGGTTTTCATTTTCGTTGGTGACTTAAGGTTCCCTTTTCTTCTCCCAGGCCAGGCTTCCTTGTGCCCCTCACAAAAATTCGGTGTGTCCCAACAGACACCTGATACCTTTTGTATTCATGACCCTTACCTTCGAAGTAAATGAGAGAGTGCATGGGCCTGGTACAAAGAAAGCATTCAACAAATGTTAGCAGTGGTGGGCAGATTTCACGTACTACTCAGAAAGGTACCCCTGTTCATGGCTACCTCACACCATGAGCAACCTCATGGCTACCTGGCCATGACAATTGTCCGTGGTGGGCATGTGGCTTAATGCAAGCTTTTCAGAGTCCTTCCCTAGGTTATTTCAATTGGAACGGGGTGAAGAGAGAAAAGAGGTTCTGAGAAAGATATGAACTCATGGCTGGTGGCAGATGGGTCTCCTGCCTTGTGGAAAAGCTGGTGTGAGAATGAATGGACAAAGTCAATAGCCCTCTCGTCCTTGATTTCAGCCACCCCCATTTCATCTTCACATGGGTTTATGAGCCAATACATTTCTCCTTTTTTTCTTGAATGGGTTGTTGTCTCTTACAAGCCAACTCATCCTGGCTAATACATCTTTTGTCTGGAATCATATTATCATTGAAAAAACTTCACCCAGCTTTCTATTTCTCTTTTATTAGATTAAGGCTTCCTCTTGGGCACAATCTCTGCAGAATCATTCTCTAAAATCAAATGGCAACTAGCTCCCATCTGGGCTAGGTCACCTACCTGGAATCTGATGGTGCTTATACAGAAAGGTAAACAAACCATAAATTTCCCATGCTCTATTGCCCAAAAGGAGGAGGAACTCTCAGGTTGACCAGTGATGGCTGCAACTTCTGGAATATGTTAAGTGCCATGCAAATGCTGCGTTTAAGATTATTTGAGAGCTTGAGAGACATTTAGACCATCATAAGTGTTAATACAGAACTAGATGTGTTAGGTGTAATGACTTTGATTTCACTGAAATTATTCACAAGAGACAACTATTCCTATTAGGGATATCTTAGAGTGGCGATTTCCTGTATTGATAGGCTCTGTGACTAGAAAGCATCAATTTTTATTGAGTAGCCACAACTCAGATCGATACAGTCAACACTCAAATTAGTGTTGTGGAGAACAAGGCCTTTCAATTAAACAGTTAAGTATGACTTTTAACTGTTCACAAATAATGTTTGATTTTTAAAATGCTACTATCTATTGAAGAGCTTGAAAATAGCCCTTTTCAAAAGTAGGTTATATACAGGTATATTCAACTTGAAACCCAATTTTCACAGAAAGTAGAAAAAATGTGTTCTAGCTCAGTTCACTATCCCAGCTTTCACAAATTATATATTAGAAAGATCTAAAGTATAGAGTGAGTGATGAATGGTAAATTACCTTGAATAGCGTTGGGTTGGAATTCAGAAGTTCTAAATTCTTGTCTTGGCCCTGTCCCTACATTACTTCCATTGCCCTGAGCCTCAGTTTCTTCATCTGTAAAATAATAACTACCATTTAACTGTTACCTTGAGTTATTACTATGTGCTAGGCATTGTACTGGCACTTCATATACATTATGCTACCTTTTATTTCTCCCATTAATTCTTTTACTAGGTAACATTTTTTTAAATCTCTTCTTCTGTACACATAAGGAAACTCAGAAAGATGAAGAAACTTTCCCAAGGTCACATGCTACAGTAGGTGGCAGAGTAAATATTCTGGACGTGGATGAGACCAGGTCCAGAGCCCACACAATTAACTACTATTTGATATTGTTATTCTTTGATGATCCAAAAAATTCTTCCAGCTTTAAAGCACTATTCTTCTATTTCTATGTAATTATCTATTTCAGGATTAACAGGGCTTCATTACTATCTTAATATATTTGGACCAGATTATGGCAGTTAATTTCTAATTAATCCCTCTGTAATAAAAATGTGATCTCAGACCAATTTATTCAATTATAACTGGCTCAGAACTAATTTTTAGCAGAATTGAGATATACTAGAAAACACTAATGGCTGTTTGATTCCATAACTTATTCTCCAGTTTGTTCTGACCACATTACATTTTTTTTCTATATAAACCCTGTTTAGAAGGTGAACTCTGTCCTGAAAGGAAAATTAACCACTTTTGGCTCTTTCTCAGTTAGCAAAATCCTAAACCAAACACTCATTTTTTTCCTGGTCTCCGATCCCTTTACTCCACCCCAGCCACCACAAACACTGTCTGACTGTGTGGTCTGACTGCTTGTTGTTGATGGTGATTTTCTTTCTACTCCACCACCTCCACAAGGGATGTTGGGATTCCAAGTTGGTCGATCAACAAGCTCGCGTTTAGCTCCTAGGATGTTCAAGGATGAGCTGAGGATTGGAGTTGCAAAGAAATATACCGTGTTTCCCCAAAAATAAGACCTAGCCAGACAATCAGCGTGTTTTAGAGCAAAAATTAATATAAGACCCAGCATGATATGATATGATATGATATGATATGATATGATATGATATGATACCGGGTTTTACAGTAAAATAAGACTGGGAAACACAGTAACATGTTGCCCATTGCCTTATAGTTGCTCCCAACAGTGAGGGCACAGATGAAGTAGATAGAAACCTAGAACAGTGTAAAATAAAGGGTAAATGATATGTTAGGAACTCCTAACTGCTACAGTAAAAATGAGGGGGGGATGATGATTAAGGGCTGGGGTGGAGAAGAGAGAGAGAAACTGAGTCCATTTGTAAGCAGGACTTCGATCCTTTGGAGAACTGCCGTGATGCACAAAGAAGGAAATGAACGTGATATGGTATAGCACTAGGAAGAGACTTTCTGTGCTGAGCAGACTTCTAATCAAAACCTGTAGTTAAAAACTGGAAAACTCCATCCAAAAAGGTTGTCGAGGACAGAAACCACATTTCTTTCGCTCATTACCATGTCCCTGTGTGCTCATAACAATGCTTGACACAGAATAGGTATTCAAGAACTATTTATTAAATGAATAAATTATTCATCTACTCTCAACACCTCAACCTTGTATTTCATACAGATCTGAGACTCTCAAAATGTGGTCCCTGGACCAGCATCTTTGGCATCACCTGGAAACTTGCTAGAAATTAAAGTTCTCAGGCTCCACTCCAGACCTATTAAACCAGAAACTCTGAGGTTGGGGCCCAGTAGTCTGTTTTAACAAACCCTCCAGATGGTTCTGATGCATGCTAATATTTGAGAACCACTGATGTAAACCAAAGCCTAATTATGGCAATTTTCCTACTGCCTCTAAAATTTGGTATACTCCATCTTTTCCCAGCTTGTTCTAAAATGGAAGCATGGGAATATTAAAAACAAAACAAACAAACAAAAAGCAACAACAACAAAAAACACACTAGCGGGTAACATCTGAAACAGGGCTGATAGTGCACTCTGTATTTTAAAGAACCCAATTGTCAAAATGCAAATAAATAAAACTTAGCCTTATCCATTTATTTAGACTCTTACTTTAACTATTCCATCGGAGTGCCTCTGACAGGAAAAGGAAGTAAGGCCCCAGGCCCTGGTAAGGCAAAGCTACTCAAAAATCAAATGATGAGGTACCAGTTCAAAATGGCTGCCTGACCCAAACATTTCCCCTGCCTTCCAAAAGCCCAACGAAATGATGATTAAAAGAGTAACCCACAAAAGCAAAGAGAATGGGAGGAACACCAAGACAATATCAAAGACTTCACTTAATGTCTGAAAACCTGAAGAGGACAAAAGACTATGAGACCTTGGACAATCTCGAGGGTACTTGTGTTCCTGTTAGGAAATGCTAAAGATAGATTCCTTAGCATTTACTAAGGCTCCCTCTATTCCTGAAGCAAATCAGTGTCCTTCACAATATTTCATAGACTAAAAAAACTGGAACAGACACTTAAAAATGCAATTCTAAACTCTGCATTAAACGGGTGAGGAAAGTGACGCATAAGGAAGTTGAAATCGCCCCCAGTCACACAATGGCTACTGGCAGATCTAAGACAATAAGCTACATCTCTTTCCCAGTATGTCTTCTACCATATCCCACTGCCAGTGTCAAATTAGCAGGATTGTTAAGGCTTTCCATGAGCAAGTCCCCTACACCTATCCAGTCACATGTACATCTGTCACGCCATGCCATGGGATGTGGAAAAAAATACGGAGCGTGGGGTCAGAACACCCACAGGCCCCAGCTCTGCACCTGAGGAAACTGTATTCATTCACTCCTCTGTCTTGTATTTGTGAGGAGCCTATAGTGTCTTAGGGATTGGGGTGGGGCAGAAGGGGATGGGGTTGTAGTTAACTTGCATTTTTAAGTTTTTCATCGGAAAGTAATGTATGGAAATATTTAGCTATAAAAAGACTACATCAATGAACCTAAGTGAAGTAAGGTAAATAGACAATGTTAAATACTGTATGATCTCACTTATATGTGGAATATAAAAAACAAACAAAGCACAAAAGAACCCCAAATGTATAGACACAGAGAACAAATTGGTGGAGGGATGGGTGAAATCGTGAAGGTGGTCAAAAGATACAAATGTCCAATTATAAGCATGAATAAGTCCTGGAGATGCAATGTACAGCATGGCGACTATAGTTAATAACACTGTATGTGTATCTGAAAGTTGCTAAGAGAGTAGATCTTAAAAGTTCTCATCACACACAAAAATATTTGTAACTACGTGTAGTGGTTGATGTTAACTAAACTTATCGTGGTGGTCATTTGGCAATATATAAATATATCAAATAATTATATTGTACACTTAAAAAACTAATACAAGGTTGTATGTTAATTATATCTCAATAATAGATAGATACATTTAATGTATGCTCATTAAATTAAGAGAACTCTATCACAGTAACCATTGATAAATTATTCTTTAATATTTGAGTATCCTGTGAGATCATTACTTTTTGTGCTTTGTTTAATATCCAGCTTAGTATTCTTATAAATTTATCAAATAATTAGCATTTCTTTAATTATTAAACAATCAGCATGCCTTTAAATATCTAAAAAATTAAAACATAAGGATCTATCATATTAATATTTCCCAAATATTTAAATATTGATCGCTAATGCAAATCTAAACACTTGACTAAAACCACAGCCCTACCATAATAAATTAGCTTTAGTATTTAAACATGTAAAAAGAGGAAACGTATACTATATAAATAATAAAACACTGATTTGTACACTGAAATAAGAACTAGTTCCCCAATTGTTAATACCTTAGATGTAAATACCATTATTTTTATTTGCATTTCTTCCCATGTTTGCCTTCCTAAGGTTTCAGTAATTTTAGTATTTTTATATCTCATCTGACCAAAGGAAACGACCAGTTTAGGTTGTGGTATCTGGGAAATAAAATAATTAACGTTTTGACTTGTTGCAGTATCTAAACTAGTTTTCATTCTCTGGTGATTTAGCACAGTTCCTCTCTATAACAGCGTTTCACTTGTTACATCATAGGAGTTTTAATTTTTTGTCTTTCATCGAGATTTAAAATTTTCAAACTTAGCGCTTTTCTGAAAATGATTTGTTCTTCAATTGGGCATAGCTGGAAGTACCTAACACATTGTCTTACCATTTTGATATATTGATTTGGCCAATTAGCATTACTGGAAACTAATATAAACCTTACTGGTATTTTATTTAATATAAACCTGATTGGTATTTTATTATACTCATGGGGGCCATCTAGAGCAGAATTGGGCAACCAGCATACTGTGCCATCCTTACTGTTATACATGAATTACAGGGGTGCCAAGACAAAGATCCCCATGCCCTGAGCTCCGTGGAGCCTGGCGTGTTCAGGAGCCCTGGGGGAGGGAGAAGAGGGGGAAGCGAAGGTGACACCAAGCACAGCTTTCTAGTGTGCCACGAATTAAAGTGTCATTAGATAAATGTTATCACTTTCTACATGTGCCATGAAATGAAAAGTTTGGGAATCACTGGTCAGGACAATTCATCTCCAAAGAGAAGAGGGATAAAGTCTGTCTGATCTTTGCTCTTTTCTACAAAATGAGGCAAATTCATCCTTTTGGAACGTACTGTGACAGACCCCTTCCAGGTGGTTAGTGTGTGAGACCACAGGTGTTGATGAACGAGGGTACCCTCTTTACCCAGTTCTGATTGGTCTTTCTTATTCTGCTTACAGCACCTACTTTCCTCAAAATTACCCTCAATTTCCACGCTTTATTGTTCCCTGATAATACAGAGAGGAAAAGGTACTGAACTATGAAATATGGACTGCTTTTTTTTTAAGAGAAGAGACAAAATATTCATTCATAACTATATTCCCTTAATTTAAAAAAATCAATAACATTAAATATAGTCTATCACATTAACCCCCTTTGTATTACAGTTACATTTGTACACACTTTATATCAATTCTGTCTTTTGTGAATCATGAGAAACAATATTTTTACCTAGCTAGTTGCAACCTATTTTGATTAAACATTAATGTAATTTATTTTATTTTGTAGTGCTCAACTTGGGTAAGAGAAGCCTCTGTAAGTTAGCTGTTTTGTGCTTTGAACGTTGTCTCTGACATTTTGTAGAAGTACGCATTCTGTCTGGCAGCACCAGCTGTTTCAGACCCATCCTGATTTTTCCCTGACTCCAAAATGTGGAATCAGCGACCTCCCAAAGGAGCTTGGTGTCCGTTAGTGGAAAAAAGTAAGAGAGACCCAAACCTGAGCACAGATCTGCACAATGAGAGCAGGTGGTGGGAGTGCTGACTCACAGAACTGGAAAGTACATGTGCATTTTAAAAGAAGGCCACGAATTTACATAGAATTTTGCACTTGAGCATAGTCTGTTTCCATATGCTTCTTTTCCTACAGTACGTGGTTTTATCAGCCATTAATACTCATACATTGACAAGAGCAGCAACAGCGTTCTATGATCCCATTATCCCGCCCCCCCGCCACCAAAAATTAATATTTTGTAGGTCTTGTGGACTTTTGTTTTTCATTAACAAGTCACTTGTAGTATTTTCATCTTTAAAATAGGAATGATTCTCCAATGAAAGGATTAAATGAAATATTGTAAAAGACCATGAAAAGGAAAACAATTTTAATGACTTACTCGTACTATATTCTACTTATACACTGTCTTCTTGGGGCTCCAAGGACATACCTATATGTTCCTATTTCCTTATCTTTGCTCATGATGGTCCCTCCTGCTAAAATGCCCTTTCTCCACTCATACCTGTTGAAACAGGTTCAGCTTAAATATTGCCTCCTGTGGGAGCATTCCCAGGTGTCCAGGCAGGATGAGTTCTTTCTTTTGTGTGCTTTAAGAATACCTTAATAATTCTGCATTTTAAATCACTGGATTATGTGATTTGTGTACACATCCATCTCTTTTAATAAGTTTGAGGAGAGCAGAGGTCATGTTTCAATAACCCATAGCCTCACACAGCGCCTTGTGTGAAGTAACCAAGAGATGTTTGCAGAGTTGAATTGAATGCTGATTGGGTTAAACCACTCACTGATTTTGTATTATTATGCAATTAAACAAATTCAAAGAGTTACTGATGAGCAAGATGAATAATTATTTAAAACACTGGACTTACTCTGATATCCCTGCAGGATCCTAAAATTGAAGAACTGTGGGCAACAGTATTACCTAAAAGACTTGTGAAAAATTCAGATTCTCAGGCTTTTCCCCAGACAGAGTGAATTGACATCTCCGATGATGGAGCTGGCAATCTGCATTTTTGACATTTGCTCAGGTGCAGTTGTGGACGCCAGTGTTTGACAACGATTGTGTTAAAGAAATCCAGGCCTTCAGCTCACTCAGTGCAGGAATCCCACCCAGAGAGCCCCAACAACTATCCTGCCCTCCTTCAATATGTTTTAATAGCCTCTTTTAAGGGATTTCAAACAAGGTGCGTCTATAAGCACAAGATGAAGCTACAGTAACTACATCTCCCAGGATATGAACCAAGATATGTGTGACAAAGCGAGGAAGGAGGTCGTTTTGAATTAATAATACTACCTCATAATGACTAGTGAGATTGTGGCATAAATCCCTGGTGGAGCAGCAATTCCACCCCTGAAACGGAGATGTACTGACACGTGACGTTTGGCACCAGAATAGGTAGATTCGATTCCTAGCATTATCGCATGCTGGCTGTGTGACCAAGGGCAGGTTAATAAAGCTCTCTGAGTTTTTGTTTTGTTTTCTGTAATATGGAGATATGAGCATGTCCTTCACTCTCTGGATTGTGATGAGGACTTTGTGAGAGGCAATGACATATGTAAAAATGCTTTATTAAACCTCAAAGGGGTCTTTATTATTATTTTCAAGGCATGTGTCAATTTAAAGGTTCTCTTCCAGAGCATTTCTCTGACTCCCAGCTCCTCCCTGCCGGTAAAGTGAACCCTGAGTGCAGATTCATTATAGACACAGAAGACATCCACGATGCACACAGGGGCCCCCCAAGTTCCAGTCACGGTGCACGTTAGCAGGGACGGCCTGGTCCCTCTGGCCTTCAGGCAAAACGTGGGAGTGAAGTTCCCCATTTACATAGATGAGAATGCCCTACATCATCCGTGCCATGGATCCCGTTCCTGTTCACTGACATTGTCCTGCTGTGAATGGTGTTGAGTGCTGCTTTTGTCAAATGCCTGAACTACTCTTCAGTTCCATTCAGAGGTGGCTATGGGGCACTGACAACATGGAAGGAGCCACACAGCTCAGAACATGCACTTTAAAAATCAAAGGAGGCCACGTCATCTGTTGAATTAGAAACAGCCCTTTGTGACAGCTTAGATCCTCCCTCTGCTGCAGGAGGCACACTTTTATTCCACTTATCAGTCCCCTTCCTCCTTTCTGTAGGCCCACAGCCCCCAGAGCACCTGGCACAGATAGTCACTCACTCTTCCTTGAATTGAATGCACTGGATGTCTTTTTTCGAAAGGAGATGTTACTCCCGGTCACGTTGTATTGGTGAGGAAGCACTGCCCACCCCCTCTTGGGAGAGCTCAGCATGCAGTGGCACATGAAGGGCCCTGAGAAGCCCTGCAGCAGTCTCCCTTGTTTTGTGGTTTGAGAACCTGTTAATATGCTACACAATTTGGTAAAGTTTGCTCTCTCGTTCCCTTAGCTTTCTACACCCTTACTGGTGTGACATGGACTGTGTGCACAGTAAGTGAAACCTCTCTTTCTAGGCTTTCAACTACCACTCACTGCCTGTGAAACTCTGCCTCTAGACTAACATAACTCGTGGGTGACTGATCTTGTGGTGATGTAGCAGCCACTGATTGCCTTCAAGGTAAAAGTTAAGACCTTTTTTTTTTTCCTTCAACTTCTTTTTGAGTAGTCAGTGAGTTCCCATGATTCAGACATCAAAAAGTAAGAAAGGGCGGCGAGTAAAAAGTCTCCCTGTCACTCCATCCCTCATCTGCTTAATTACCATTTTTCATTATCAACACCAGAAGTAACTGCTACTTTCAATTTCTTGTTTAACCTTCTAGACAATGTCCAGGCCAATTCTTGTCTCTCTGTGTGTGTGTGTGTGTGTGTGTGTGTGTGTGTGTGTGTGTATACTTTTTATAGAAAGAGTACCTTATTATACACATTTTTCAAAGAGTAAAAATTGTTTATCATCATCCTAAAGGGCATAACAATCACAAAATTAGATTCTGCTTCAAAGCATGAACTTACTCATATGAAGAAGAGATAAGAAATATGCTTGTGAAGGGCCTAGAAATCTTGGGGTTGGCAAACCTGAGATTTCTAAATGACAGGAGGCCGCATTAGGCCTGGCAGTATGTGTCAAGTTCACGAGCAAACCAAAGTGCAAAAGGTCCTTCCAACCTTACCGTACAGAGACCTCTCCTGGATAGTTCATTGCCGATATGAAATAGTGCATCATGAAAATGCAAAGAAAAAGAGGTAATATACAAAAGGAGATGTGCCAAATTAATAATTTAAGTATCATTAGAAAGCTATTAAGTAGGAGGCCAGGGAGAGGGAAGGGATAGCCACAGATGACAGAGTGAAATATTCAGTGGCAATGCTACTTTTTCAGTTTTAAACCGCTGAGGCAAGGGGTTTGTCCTACCGTCAAGGCAGTATAACAGAACGGTTAAGAGGATTTAGAGTCAATCAGGACTTTCCACGTCCTAGCCCCACCACTTACTTTCTGTTGTCCTTGGGCAAGTTACCTAACCTCTCTGTGCCTTCCTCTTATCGTCAGTAAAATGGGCCAATAAGAGTACCTACTTCACAGAACTGTTATGAAGGTTCTAAGAGCCTATAAAGAACTTAGCCAAGAGCTTGATTCAGCTGGATTAGTATTTGCTGAACAGCAGTGATTTTTAAGGAGACTTTATAAGTAGACGAACTATTTATTCTGTACCTTTACCCCATCCAAGTAACGATCCACTCACTTCAAAGTTCAGACCGAGAGCAGGTTGTTGCTGGGTAGATTGGTTGGTGTCTCCCTGAATACTCTGATTCTTTGTTGTTAGTGATGCTTGTGTTTTCCTTTTGCTACTGCCTTAGAAAGGTCGAATGTATTCAGTGGATTTGGACCTTACTGGGTGTATGAACCACTGAAAGACAATTTCAGTTTCAATGGATGACAGTCAGATTCTTGCACTTTATCTTCGTCCGTGGAAATGGGTTAGTGGACCAGAGTCATCTCGCTAATTTGTAAGAATGGCTGAGAGAAAGAATCATTCCAAATCTTATCCATTAACTCAACAGAAACTGCGTGGAACTGTGTTCTCTACATAAAGTAGAAACGATGCTTGGAAAGTACCACAGTCTAACATCCAGCCGTATAATAAGAACCACACTGCTGATGTCAGCAACAAGGAGTGTAGCCTGTTGAAAGTCTTTGGGACACTAGCATCCGCTCATATTTATAACATTTTTGCCTTTTTTTTTGCTCTTGAAACACATCATCTTAGAGTTTCAAAGAGAGTTCCAAATCAGAGAGGGCTGAGCCTATTTAAGAGCTGATGGGAGAGTCATGCCATTAAAGTAGCTATCACCCAACAAATGAGGAATAGTTATTTCAGAAACTACAAATCCACACATTTCTTTAGAACTAAGATCTCCAGACAGTTTCAAACATGGGAGGAAGTAGAAGACGGTGGAACCACCACAATTTAAGTGAAGGAGGAGAATTCTTTCACATGTGGCTAGTGAAATAATGACTAGCCGGACTTGACAAAATATTCAAACATTTCCAGGAAACATGTAAGCTATGGGCCGTCATTTATTAAATGTAGGTGTATATATCTCATTGGAGACTTTAAGATAAATAGTGTGAAAAATAATACTTAATATCTCTCTGGGTGATTCTGTTCTGGAATCAGCTAAATGACATGAAAATTGTCATCTGTTATGGATGAGAATAATGAACTCACAAAGTAATTTTTATCCTGAATTCAGATCCTGTCTGCTTCTCCCTCCCCTTTCTTTCCACATGCTGTAATGGGATAAATGATGTTTTCAATCAGGGAGGGATGGGAGAAATTAAGAAGCTTCAGGAAAAGTATATCCTGAATTTCCAAAAAACTGTCTAGGTCAGTCCAGAGTCTAGTCAGAAAGTGTATTCATCCTGCCTGGATATTTCCACTGACAGCGGAAGCGAGGCAGGGACAGCTGAAAATGATTACACTTGTGACCCTTTCCCGGGGAGAGCCTGAAGTTGAAGGTATTTGGAGGCTAGCAGCTTGTTACCATTTTGCCTTTATTTCTCTGGGTAAGCAGTCATGCTGAATGAATTTGTGATTCACTTAATAAACACTCGAGGGAATGATTTCTTGCTTCCCCGAGCCATGTTTTTAAATCTGGTCTACACCACCCTTCAAAATATGAGAGAAGGAAAAAAAAAAGAGCCTTAGAAAACCAAATGACTGTCTTTTTTCAACATGGGTGAAGAATGTTTTCATTCTGTTTTGTGTTATTATGGAAAAGAGTGTGCAAGAGCGGGGCGGGCACTAAATTAAGTGTCAACCCTACCTGCCAGTGGGCTGGTTGAGAAAATTACTACATTTCAAGTGGTTTGAAAAGTATAATAAAGTCTAGAAATGTAAACTCATATTATTCTTTTCTGTTCAGTGAGCCTATCAGACTTGATAACACTACTTGACTAGTTTCCCCAGAGCACGCCTCTACAGCTAAGAAAAATAAACTACCTAAAACTCTCAACAAGACTATCTAAAGTGTTCACCTTTCATATGTATTTTTCTCATTTGAAAATTGTTACACGAAACTATGTGGTCTAATCATTGCACAGGCTTTCTAAAGAAACCAATAAAGGGAACATATATTCTGCTTACACTGAACAGAAGCATTTGTTTGGCCCAGGCAGCTGACTTAGGTGGACTTCAGCCCACTTGATCTGGTCACTCTTCTGGTGAAATGTCCAGATGGCCCAAAGAACCAGCTTCACCTGCAGTCGTTCAGTTATTTTGCAGGAAGAGGCTTAGATTTAAGCAAATCCTATATAGCACATTCATTTTAGTATATTATTAATGTTTAGCAGAAAAATTAATTTCTGAGAACATAGTTTTAGTTTACAAAGAGGGGCACGTGCAGAGTGTTTCCAATGCTCTTTGCAACACAACTTAACTGAGATCATTCTGTACGTAAAACATAGATAGGTTCAAGTTCAGAGTTACTGATTTCACAGCCTCATTCTAGATATTTTTTTATACTTGTATGCGTTACTAATCCCAGAGTAAACCAGTTATTCAAGGATACTATAGCATTGCCAGTTTGCCAAACAATGTTTCACTATAATTTATAGCTCCTAACTTTGTCAGAAATTCGATATACATATCCGATACCTACTTCACTTCAGACAATGGGAAGGAAAAAGTAGAATGTTCCAACATCATGAGGTTCCTATATGAAGAGTGTATTTCTCAGTGTCTGCAGTAAGGTATTCATGGAAATGACCTTCCTGAACACGGAATGTTGTTGGCTTGTTTCATAGATACCTGTGTCAGTGCCTAAATATAGAACTGCAGAGCTGAAATCATTCAACATGCATGGCTTGTGTGCCATTGAAGCTTTAACTAAACAACCACAGCAAGGTGGTTTGAGTTTAGCAACTGCAAAAGAGCAAGCATTACCTTTTAGACAGCTTTTGTTTTTGAAAGATGCTTGAACCATCTCCTAGAACTCAGCACTTTAGGCTGGGATTTAACTTTACCTCTCATCTATGACTAAGAGCTCTTTAATTTCCTTCTATCCAAGATCCTTTTTCTCTTGTTAGAGTTTTGTGTGATTTTTCCCTTTTCCCTGCTTGTTAGCCCAGTTGTTCACCGAAGAATCCTCTGGGTTTTTGTACTAGTTGTGTAGCATAGTAGTAGTGGGGGTAATAGTAATACGGGTAGTAAATAATAAATAGTAAATTGTAATAATACTAATAGAAAAATAGCCACTGTAGTGGAAATAGCTTGTTTTTGCCTCCCTAGAGTCCATTCCTCCTTTTGAAAATGCTCCTCCATTTCCATTTGGAGGCTTGACCTCCCATCCTCTCAGTCTATATGGGTACAGAACGCACATGTGGCCACCCTGACAGTTCCAGCCCCCAGTGCCAGTGACTAAGACAGCTGGACATGAGATGCAATGAAGCCACTGAAACCCCACTCCAGAGTTTTCAGGAAACTCTTGGGATCTTTCTCCTGTTGGCTGCTCAGCTGAGAGAATGTCTCAGCACCCATCTTGCCATCTAACGGGAGAAAGTCTGCCTGAGAATGAAACCGCCAGAGGAATACAGAGCCAAGTGACTTAGAGACAAGCCATAGTGAGGACCTTGGGTGAGCTCCTATATCCAAATGCTCCTGAAACCATGTCTTGTTTGTGTAAGTCAGGTTTGGTTTAGACAGTGCCTGTTGCTTACAGTTGGAGGAATCCTGGCTGATACAGGACATGTGGTAGCTGTGCCATTATTCGGCATTGCTTATGTGCCAGGCACCGAGATAAGGGCCAAATAGATGTCCTCTCATTTAATTCACACAACAGTCCTGTGTTTGTTCTCATTGTAGCAAAGAGGAAACAGATTTAAAGCGGTTAGGTAACGTGTCTGAGGTCACACAGCTGGTAAGGAACACCCAAGGCTCTGGGTTGATGATACTGATAAGGTTGACTTTGGCAAGATAGGCTTGTGACATCAACTCAGAGAAATACTCAGATCGGGGGGCTGACATGAACGAGGCACTGAGGCCAGGAGAGCATCCATTTAGGCACCTCAAGGCTTTAGCGTCTTTATGAAACTGGTCTTGTCAGAGCTGACGGTACACGAAATGGAAGCCAGACAACATTCTGCTCACTTGGCCATGGAGCTGGTTAGAGCCTGGGATTCCCCACAGGGAACAGGAATGAAGACAATGAGTTCCCAGGCTTCTGTGAAGAGACAGTATGTATATCGCACTCTGTGTGTTATGTATAGTTCCTTAATGCCTGGAAGAATTAAGGTGCCTCCTGAAAAGGATCTTGAGACAAGCCCAAATGGGGTTAAATGGCTGGTGAGAGGATGAGGCAGAGGTTGACCCCAGAGTGCATTCTGGCCAGCATTTGCAGCTTACGACTGATTTGTCACGGTCTGTCCCAGGGCAAGGTGAAGTCATTGTGGTTAAAGGTAAAAAATTGTCCAAGCGTGTTCACTGTGCCCAGTAGGGCCTGTTTGCCTCCCATCCATCCCTTGCCCTCCCCCAGCCCTGCTTCTTAGGGGGACTGGTCCCTGCAGGTTGCTTTTGTCAGGCTCCGATGTTAGATGGCTTCTGCCTGGGTGCAGTCATTGTAGGCACTGGCCAGATATTGGCAGGGGGAACAGGGGAGGTTAGGGTGTTTCTCTTCCTCATTCTCTGCCTCAAACTCATTCTCTGGCACCACTTAAGTCACCTACAGGGCTCCAGCTCTCACAAGACAGACCCGCCATGGTTCTACTTCTGTCTCCTAACTCTAGTCCCTGGACCTCTGGAAATGTTGCCTCTGTCCCCGCAGCATGGGGGCTGGTACAGGCTTCCTGCTAGTGCTGTCCTCTCCTGGTGTTTCAGCTCCTCTATTGCCTGTGTAACCAGTCCTCTGTTGTAAATGCTTGTGGAGTTTCCTGTTTTCCTGGCTAGCCAAACGTCCAAAATGCAACCACTTCCTGAGTGCAATGACTCTCCATTTGAGTACCCTCACAGTACTCCCAACGCTGTAGTATGTGCTTAAAAATAGGCTGGCTGCTTACTTAGTTGGTGTGGAATCTCTTACTAACCTAATCCATCCATTCATACCCTCTGCTTTCACAGGGTTGCTCTGCAGAATCAAAGATCCTATTTCTTAGCCTCGTTTCAATGGGCTGGCTGGTCCCCTCAACTTCCTACTTACTCCTTTGCAGGCTGCTAGGAGCGGAGCAACAGGAATCTTTCCTGAAAACCTTTTCCGTCTTCCCAGTAATAATATTAAATATCTGATTTTGTGGGGGTTGGTCAGAGAAAACATACTTCCCTTTTCACAAAAAGCAAGGCATCTCAGCATGACTCGTTACTGCAATTGCTTTTTTTTTTTCTTCTTAATTTAAGAGACAAGTCTGATTTATCCTGAAAACAGTGGTTGTGGTTAATGGACTTAGCATACTAATTCCCATTTAATGCAGCATACTTCAGGAGTAGGTTTTCGTCTGAGTGAAGGTGAATCACAATATTCTTATACCATGGTACTGAAAAACATCCATTGTTAACTAAAAATCATTTCTCTTCAGCCATTTCTTCAAAGTAAAGTCAATCTGAATTCCTTGTTTGTGCCTGAAAGAGTCAGGACATTGATCTTTAGCTGTAGCTTACACATCTGCCTGCCCTTGCCTCCAGAATGCCACATTTCCAATCCAAACCTTTCTTGGTTTGAAAGATCCTCTGTCTCAGGAAGAAATCCAGAAGGTTCTGGATGGGCAAGTGGGGTCAGCGGCGCAGCTGAGTGGAACTGACTGAGCCAATGGTGCTGCTTTGTACAGTGTTTTGTTGGCTGTATCATCTGCAATTGGGGTTGGCCAGAGTGGGAGAACTTTGGAAGTATCCACAGGAAGTGGATATTTCCTGACTGGCTCATCCCTTGCTGACTCTCCAGTGTTTTCTTGTCTACAACTAAAACATTTTGCCTTGTATGTTCCTGCCCAGGGCCTCTTGAGACAGTGGGCGTTTTTTTCTTTCATTTTTCAACTTGTGCCAAATGTGTCAGGAGTTCAGTCCATAATGCATAGATCTTGGCCTGAGATATTTTTAGGGATGTGGCCTCTCTGTTTCTGACACAGGCTGCACAATAACCCAATGTGTCTGCAAGTCTGACCCTTTCAGAAATCTTAGCTTGGTGCTTCTGTAGAAATGAGTACCCTGTTAAGAGGAGACTGAGGACACAGGCCTGACAAACTCTCCCATGCCTATGACCTAAGAAAGAATAAGAAGGGAGTGGAAGGTATCTATTGGATGGCCAGGGAGAGGACTAAGATGAAGCATTCTCACTCTCTTCCTTAGTATCAGCACTGGCTTTCACTTCACCTCAGACTATGTCCTCTGGGCAGAGCCACCAGGTCAACCCCAGGAAGTACCATTCTCATAACCTCTGAGGCTACACAGTGTGCAACCTGCCCAACTGTGCAGGTAGCCCTATTGTGGGAGTGAGGCTTCCTCGTTTCCCTTCTACACCTTGTCCTAGACCAAGACCTAAAACGTCTTCTCTCTTTTAGCCCCAACTTTCTTTCTGTGTAAATGATTCCCGTTAGACCTCAGTTTTTTGGTCTTAAAAAATAGGGGGTGATCCCTACCTTTGAAAGGTTTCATGACAAAAAAGGGACTTGTGTTGCTTGGGAAAAGTCTTCCCCAAAGACAATGTGTATTATTTTCAAATTGGCAGTAACAAAATTACTCTTTGGGAATGAAAAGTTTGCCCGTGTGAGCTAAATTAACTTATTCCATGTGCTGGGATGATCGTGGAAATTAGCGAGGGCTAATGTGCTCCGGGGTCCCCAAGAAATGAGGCTGACCTCAAATCATCATGCTTTGGAAAAATATGGCTCATAAGTGGCCTTGAAATTATTATTACTGCTCTGTACTGATACAATTCTTGAGTTGAGAATTGTAACATTCATTATTCTTAGAGTCAGCCTTATTAGCAAATGCTGTAGCTTATAAGAGAAGGTTTTCTTCAAGTATCAGATGGGTTCAGAGAGAAAGGATGGAGGAATAGCTCGACAAAAAGGGAGCTCATGGAAGCAATGAGAGTCTCTTGGGGAAGGGCAACTGGATTGGCTTTGAAGGGAAGAGTCTGAGAGCGTAGAAGCAGACGAGAAAGACGTGAGAGACTGCATAGGCAGAGAAAAAGTTTGGTTTGTTAGTGAGATAAGCAGTTGATGGGAGTGGAGACTGTGCATTTGGGGAGTGAGAGATAGTGGACTGGTCAGGTGGAGTCATCACAGACCACAGACCACAAAGGGCTAGGAAACTACTGGAGGGCCCACTTGGTGCTCAGACACCATTGAATATGTATGGACTTTCCATGGCCATCAAACCATGTGGGAAAGAGGCTGTTCTTTCACCCAGGTCACAGCCTTAGAAGATCCTAAAACTTTTTTTCTTTTCTGCACGGTCTGGTTCTTCTCTCTATATATAATTTCCCCTGTGTGGACACATACTGCTTTGTCAAATAAACAGTCACTTCCTTAAGGGGTGTTCAGACTGGAACTTGTTTTCAAAAATGTGTTTGTCCCCCAGCAAAGAAAACAAATAGACCAACCTAAAACTGGCATCCTTCAAATTAGAAACCAAAACAAGTTGCTGCAAAGCGAAGTGTTTGCCACTGATAATTCACACTGACACCAGTTTGTGTGTTTGTTTTTTTAAGTTTAAGTCCTTAAACACTCTTTTCAAGCGGCGTTCAACATTTAGTCAAAACACAGACTTCCCTGAGACAAGGGGTTAATTTTCTCACAGAGCACCTGACTCAGGAGTGGGCCAGTGCAACCTCAGCAGCCATTAGACATGGAATTCATCATAACCTTGGGCCAGCCCTTGTACAGAGTGACCGCTGCATTCTTCTACAGTATTCTCCTCTGGGTGGGTCATGTGTGGAGTACGGATTCCAGCCAAAGCTTTGTTGGTTACAAGGACAAAAACCTCAAGTGGGCTTAAATTAAGGTAAAGATGTTGAGGTGCCAGCCATAAAGGGAACTGAGCTTGAAACTGGGAGGCACCAGGGAGAAGGCAACTTCTCTGTGTGTTTCTCTGGAACAAGTCCCTCTTCTGTTTCCTCCACGTTGGCTTCATTCTTCTCTCTGCAGACATACTCAGTTCTCATTATTTGTGGCAGTTGTGTTCTCTAAAGTCAACACAGTCACTGAATTAGTCAATACTGAGCCATTACTCCTAGGGGAAATACAGGATTAGGTTCCTACAAGCCTCTGGTCACACATTTTTGCCAACCAGTCAATGCATAACCTTCTTTTATGTGTATTCTGTTTTAAAGCACCTTATTTAATATAGAGAGAGTACCAAAAAAGTATACACATTTTAAGAAAGGAAAAAACTATTAAAACTGTAATACTCAACCTATACCGATAACAAAAGGTGAATACAAGTCACGTTTGACTTCTGCAATTACAAGAGGTGCTCACAGTGGTTACCATCAGCGTCCAGACACTTCTGATTATGGCGAACTACTGCTTGAGCAACGTTGACCAAAGTGTCCACTTGTGTACATTTTTTTTGGCATCCCCGGTATGTTGTTGATTCATTAACATTGAACTCATGGCCAACTGTACTGTAACACATGTCTGAAGGAAGCTTTTCTAACATGTATTTTTCCTGTAAGAAGCATAATACAAAACTTTTTGAGCTAACAAACACTAGACAGCACTTTAGGACTATGCCTGGGGATCATTTTAAACAGTGAAATCACCAATAAAAAAATCACAAAAATGTGGGGGAAAAACGTGGCACTAAAGAGACCACGAATGGGGCGATTTGTTTATAGTATGAGAGCTGAGAAGAAAAGACAGACTGTCGCCTTGTTGGATCTCAGCTGGGAATGTGGCATTGGGTGACTCAAAATTTTCACCCCTTTGATCATGTCTGCAAATGACTGCAAAAGCACCGCAAGTACTATTTGCGGATTACAAAGAAATTTAAGCAAGTAAGTGAATTCGCGAATTCAAAACGCGCAGAAAATGAGGATCGACTGTAGCTTCTCTTGTTTAATGTTTCTATTTCCCTGTAGCTTTGGCTCTCTCTGTGGCTCTCACTCCCCCCAGCTCCAGCATCAGTCGTGACCTACATGGTCTGTCTGCTTTTCTCCCCATGGCTAAATATCGCTTCAGGTCTCCATTCTAAATCTCCCAAGAATCTGTTTGACCTAAGTTAGCTTTTGAATTGATTCCATTTGGATCAAATATCCATCCATCTGTAGTCCAATCGACTGGGTTACCGGCAGGAGTAGTGGGTGTGTGTTAGGGAAAAGAAGTCATATGACACATAGGCTCCTCCAGACCTGAGCATAGGGCACACAGTAAACCAAAAAGAGAAGGTAGAGATTACAGACAAAATGACTATTTTCTGGTATATTATAACCTCAGGGGTACCAAGAAATATTCCTTTCCACTTTCTTTCCTTCCAGACGTTTTTCCCACATGTATAAATTTCCTTCACAGGGACAAAGACTGTCCTTTCATGGTTGGAGATAGGTCATAAAATGCCCAAGGCATTAAAAGGCATCCTTTGAAGAAAAAGAATGTTCGTGCTCACAAGGGTATAAGTAGCTAATGAGTAGTCATTTTTCGGAAATCGGTGAGTTGTAGGAGATAGGAGAGGAAGATGCACCACAGAACAGAAAGCAGCACAGAAACGGTAAGCAGGGAGCTCTCCGGGAAAATGGGATTTGCATCCCTATTTTACCTAGGCCGGTGTTTGCTTCTTTGTTGTTTTGCTTTACTTTTGCCATCCCCCCCCCACACACACACACACACACAGAGTTTCAGTGAGGCAGTCACTGCTGGAGCATCTAGTGGTCCATTGACACGTCTGTGGGAAGCTCTGAATGCAACCCCAACGCATTCGGGTCTGAACTTCTCTGAAAATCATCAACTGAACACTATCTCAGCAACAACTCCAAGCTCACATATCCAGCTATCATGAACCTGGACAGAAATTTAGTTAACGGGACTTTGCCTCTTTAAGTGCAATTTAGCAACTATCTTTCTCCTTTCCACTTGAGCTTTTTTTAGACTCTTACTCCAGTTCCAGTATATCAAAGCACTTCTTCTAAACAAATGCAAACACAAGCAAACCTAATAACAGATGTCTTCCAAAGATGCCAAGAGACTAAAATTTTCTCCATCTCATGACTCCAGAAAGGAAGGAAGGGAGAACGGCAAGATGGAGAAATCATCTTCATGGACGTAAAGAGACAGGAAGTTAAAACTATGTGGATGAAAATGGCACGCAGATGGTCCTGGCTGGAAGAGAGGGCAGCCCACAGGGAGATGAGACAGCGGGAGTCACGGAGGTGGGTCGGAGACAAACGGATGGAGCTAGGAGAGTGGTGAATGATTCCTATCTTGTTGGGCAGATAAAACAACTCTAGCCTTTGAAAAGAAGCATGATACAGAAGAAGCAGTGTTTGAGAAAATTTATTCCCACAAAACTGGGGAAGTCCAGGCTATGACTTCAAGAACTGGAACTATTTGGAAGCCAGTATAACTGGAATTTACTAAGGGCTCAAATCCAATGCCTGACAACAGGACAGCTCATAACATTATCTAAAGATCTCACCGAATTTTAGAGCTAGAACAACCATAATGGAAAAACTGTCTCCTGGTATCAGTCAGAATTTGGGATTGTTTTGCCTGGTGTAATTGATGGGATATTAAAGTCAGGAAAGCTTCGGCCTTCTCCCTACAACACGACATGACTCCCCCCATCAAAACTCTTCCTCCCTATGTTCCTGATGTCATATCCTGGCATCCTAAAAGGATGGGGGGAGATTATATAACTGTCTGAAGTATTACAGAATATGAAACAATAAATAAGCGAAGTAGATTGTGAAACATGAGTCATGATTCTCTTTGTTCTGCATCTTTATAACTGCATTTTAAAAATTACATATTTTCCCTTCATGATAGAAATCAAAAACAAAACAAAATAATAATAATAATAAAAAGAACCCTCGAAGTGCCCTCTCCTGGAGGAACCTATTTTATCACATCAGATTGTACCTAGGCAACTGCTATTGAAGTAATAGCCATCATTTTTTTGAGTCTATTGTGTGCCAAGCACTCAAAACCACCTACTTCTATAACTGTTTTAGAGACGAGGATACCAGAAATAGAGAGGGTAAGTTACTTACCTGTGGTCACCCAGTTACTAATTGTCAGAGCCACGACTTGAACTTAGGGCTGCTTGTGTCCGAGGTCCACACTCTTACCCATTGCACTATACCATCTCCTCAGTCTGCCCTCAGACCAGAATTCTTCAGAGACCCAACTAAAGCAAGCCTGAGGTTCGCTACCGGCCCTGCGACCAGCTACTGTCCTGGCTGACATTCTAATGCTACAAATCTTCAGGTGTTACCAGTATCTTTCTCTCTTCCGTTCACATCCTGACCTTTGAAGAATCGAGCTTTAAGCTCTAGGTGCAGCCTACCATCCACTCTTGATAAAGAGAGGTATTTAAATATAAAGTAGCAGCAGGGCTTAAGGAAGCCTGAAAAAAGTGTGTGTACTCATAGTAACTCTATAAAAAAAAAAAAAGAAAATCTAACGCCAAGAATCATTTGAAACAAAAAGAGTGAAACCAAAACTTTGAAAGAGGTATAGATGACTGAATGGGCTGAGGGTAATTTTGAAACTAAGGATTTAGAAATCTTATGGGAGAAGAGTTCTTCTGAGCCCTCCAGTTCTCAACAGTGAAGTTTGAGGGCTCTTCTCTCTCTAGGTATGAGTTAAGTTCTAGGGATACATACTATGTTTAAACCAGACCTGGGCTGGGTGGTGGAGAAGGGACTAAGAGACAAAGTTCATGCCCTTTAGGAGATTACACATTGCTTAGAGAAGGGAACACAAGAATATAAAAGGTCAGCTCTGACGTTTGATTGAAAATAAATATTTTTATTGAAAGATTAAATGATATATGATTTTAATAGATATAGGAAAACATTCAGCTAAAAATCATTACTCATTATTTTTCAAAAATAAAATAAGTAACTCGGAAAACAGGAATAAAATGAAACAACCTTCATTTGATAATAGGTATCTACCATAATAGGTATCTACCAAACCAATAAAAAATAATATTAAACTTTGAAATTTTTATAAACATTCTTGTTTAGGAATAACACAAGAATGTCTACTGTTCAACATTGACTTGACATTCTTAACTAACATAAGAAAATAAGAAAAGAAGTTATAAAAGAGGATAAAAGATTGAGAAGGAAGGGATTAACTGTCATTATTTGTAGCCTATTGGTGTTTGCTCAATTTATTTCAAAGAATTAATGGAAATAGCAAAGTAGCTGAATATAAAAGCAAAACAGAAAAATTAGTAATAGTATTTGGCAATTGTATGGCACTTTGTGCATTTCAAAGCACTCAGACATGTTCTCATTTACAAAAAGCTCCAAAAAATCCTGTGAGTTTGACATATCATCATTAATGTCATGATCAGCAGCAGCTGGTGCATTTTTCCCCTGTGACAAAAGTGTAACTGAGACAGAGAGATTGCATTTTTCCCTTTTTAAAAACTGAGGTGTAATTTGTATATGTGGTGATATTCACACTGTTTGGTGTCACAGTTCTACGAGTTTTGACAAACATACAGTCATATAAGAACCACCACAATCAAGATATAGAACAGATCCTTCATCCCAAAAAGGTTCTCCGATGTTCCTTTGTAGTCAACCCCTCTCCTCATTCTGACCACTGACCTTTATTTCAGTCCTATAGTTCTGACTTTCCCACTGCTTTTCTTTCTCTCTCCCTTTCTTTCTCTTTCCCTTTCTCTCTCTCTTCTCTCTGTCTCTCTGTCTCTCTCTCTCCTTTTCTTTCTTTTCTTTCCTTTTGTTTTCTTTCTTTTACATTTTAGCCTTCATAAAAATGGAATCATACAGTATGTAGCCTTTTGCACCTGACTTCTTTCACTTAGCATAGTGCATTTGAGATTCCTCTATGTTGTAACTGGTAATAGTATTTCGTTCCCTTTTATTACTGAGTAGTACTCTATTGTGTGGATGCCCCAGAGTTTGTTTATCTATTTGCCCACTGAAGGGCGTTTGATTGTTTTCAATTTTGGTGATTATGAGCAAAGCTACATAAACATTTGTATACAGGTTTTTATGTAAACAGAACTTTTCATTTCACTTGGGTAAATGCCTAGGAGGGGATTACTGGGTCAAATGGCAAGTGTGTGTTTATGTTTATAAAAAAAACTATCAAACTGCTTGCCAAAGGGGCTCTACCTTCTGTGTTCCCACCAGCAATGCAGGAGAGTTCCAATTGTTCTGCATCCCTGTCAGCACTGGTATTGCCAGAATTTTTTAAACTTTAGCCATTCTAATTGGGGTGTAGTAGTATTTCATTGTGGTTTTGATTTCACTTCCTTAATTACTAAAGATGTTGAACATCTTTTCAGGTCCTTGTTATATATATATATATATACACACACAAATCATATACATATATGATTTGTATATTATATATATAATTTGTGTATATATATTGTATATATATTATTTGTATATATATATATATTGGTGTGGAGATTATATATATATATATATATATATATATATATATATATCTTACTTGTAAAGAAAGACGAAATAGTAGGAAAAGATCTGTTAAATGTTTTTCCCAGTTTTAAAAAGTGGGTTTTTTAATTGAGTTGTAAGAGTTCTTCATATATTTTGGATACAAGTCCTTTATGACGTATGTGTTTACAAATATTTCTCCTAGTCTGTGGCTTGTGTTTTCATTCTGTTAACAATGTCATTGCAAAGCAGAAGATTTTTATTTTGATGAAGTTCAATTTATTATTTTTCTTGTATGAATTGTGCTTTTGATGCTCTATTTAGGAAATCATTGCTTAATGTAAGTCACGAAGATGTTCTCCTAAGAGCTTGTAGCTGATTCCTGATGAAATTAGTCTGAAAACTTAGATTCTCTGTGCTTTCAGTCATTGTTCTGTGTCACCACATCATGATCCGACAAGTTAAGTTTCATAAATGAAGGAACAAAAAGGACAATTATAATGTCGTCTTGGAACATATTAACATGGCTATGTCATTTAGCAGTTAACTTTTCTCTACATTAATCATATATGCTGTTTTGCTTTAACAACTCAAGTGAATCTCTTGAAAGCAAGGACCAGGCTCTATAATGACCTCCATGTCCCCCAGCACTGTTCACTCAATGGGTGACATCCAACTATACCCACTAACACAGCGGACTTCAGTCACTGACGGAAGAAACATTTGGAATTCTTTTCATTGTGCTAAACCCAGAGGTCATGGCACTCGATCAGGCACTAGAGCAGGAGGCTGCTCTACTCCCTGGGCTGGGCCATTACCTGAGTGAAAGCACAGAGGAGTTCGCATCGCCCTAAGCACCCAATAGCCACTTGCTCCCAAATCAACCGATTCTTCACAGCAAAATATAAATAAATAAATAAATAAATAAATAAATACACGTTTATGAAGACCTTGAGGAGTTTGAGACACTGGAAAGAAATACAACACAAATTGTGAGGAATCTGATAAATCAGCTAAGCCTCGTAGAAACAAAAGTGGGTAAACAGGAGTTTCAATGTAAGTATTATGGGAATAAATGGCCAGATTGAAAGTTCAATAAGTTGTCCTAAAAGTATTCCAGGAATCACTGTCATAATTTAGATTAGACCTCAAAACTCCTCTTTCTGAGCCTGATGACCAATCGTCAGAGCCATGGATATCTGCTCTGGGGCTGACAAATCCTTCCATGAGGCAGTTGCTGAGGAAATGAGCTCCAACATTACATTCCTTTGGTACTGTTGGGTCATTGCTATCTCACTCACCAAAGAAAAGATGAGTAAATATTACCTTCATTTGCAGTCAGGGAGAGGAGACAGAAGTAAATAGACTGGTAATGGTGAGTATGGCAGGAAAGAGGGAGTGGGTAGGATGAAGGCCCACAATCCTCTTGAGAAGCATAATAGATCACAAAAATCAACTACAAAAAACAGAATAGAGCAAATTCCTCCATTAAAAAAAAAATAACCTTGAGAGAAAGGAAGAACTAGGAAGAAAGCTTATGAAAAATGGCCTTTCCTATTTAAAATTGCCTTACATTTTACCAAGATGGAGGACGGTTTCAAATATGTTTGGAGGCGCAGAGTCTACAGAGAAAGGATTTCTAAATAGATAGACACTCATAAGAGTAAAGTCTTCCTAAACCCATAGACACCTTATAAGGCATTTTATAGCTGACATTGTAGTATTATTACTAAAATTGTTTTGGTTCGCCTTTGTAAATAAGTGTTGAAACTAAATGGAACTAGAACCATAATGTTGACACATCCAGGAAGGAAAGAAGACTATGCATTCAACTTTATGGAGGTTAATATGAAGATGAATCATATAGGAATGGTTTTGTAATTTAAAAATGGCCAAAGATCAGCTATTGTGTATGGTTCAACCTAATTCTGAACCAGAGTTCAATCCTAATGATTGGTTTTCTAGCTATAGCCTGTTTCAAACTGATATTCCTTTTCCTAACTAAGCATTTCCCGATGAGCCCAGTCACAGACAATGACTCATGAATAAGTCGTACGGTTCCTTCTCTCCAGTCCCGTTGAGGGACTACACTGGCCCCTTCTCCTTTCAACCATCATCATCATCACTTCAGATACTGACAGCAAAAATATAGCCATGATGGCATGTGGAATTAGCACCTCATGTAAGCTGAGCTTTTAGGAACTACTCAGTTGTATTATATCCTTGATTCTAAGGAGACCAAGGTATCATGTTTTAGCTGCCAAATGTTATCAGTTTGTTCAATAAGATTTCTCCTTTGGGAGCAGCCAAAGGATAGAGACCTCAAAATGCATATGTGACCTTTTATCTAAGCAGAAGTCTATCCATTGCCTTTAATTGACTCATCTAACAGAGAATTGAGCGACTATCACACATGCAGCACTGTCCCTGACACTTTGGAGATTCCATAGCTGTTGAATATCCATGTAGGTGGACAAACAAGGCACACATCTACATGGGCTAAGTTACATGAGATGAATCGTAAGTAGCAAAGCAATGCGTTTGGGAAGTCACAGTGTAAGAAAGGCACAAATGCCAAGAGATTGGTGCAGACAGTATTTTGAATTTAAGAGAAGGAGGCTAGATAGCCTTGTGGCTAGGAAGTGTAGAGGAGAATTTTAGCTGGGTGTGAAGAAAGGGTGATATTTAGGAAAAAGGAGACTAGAGCAAAGACAGTCTAGGTAGAAGCTACAGGATCAACAAAAACATGGCACCAGGATAGTGTATGGGGATCATGGATAACAGTGTCTATTATTTCATGGGCAGTTGGGTGTACTCCACCATGGGGCAGTCAAGTGTAAATGACGGACACCTTTATCATTTATTTGTTAATGGAAAAGTCCACAAATGCAGAGCAAAGCAAAGCTTTCTTTGTTCTTTTCCCACCTCTTCTGCTCTCAACTTCTCATTCTTCCTTGGAGCTGAGTCTGGGTGATTCATATGGAAATCACGTCACTAAGTTGGGAACTCCTCAATATTTCTAGCAGTGATCCCAAGTTGAAAAGCACAAGCCACAACCAACTTTTATGTTTCTATCATCTTTTAAAAGTACTAGATTTTAAGCATTTAAAGTGTTGTGTCCATGACTGATAACTTCATTGGTGAGTTTAACTGTTAAAAGAAATGCAAATAATTTCAGAAAAGGCTCTAAAGGACTAAGCTGGTCATCACTTCTCTGTTCAACTCAGAAGCTGTTCACATAGGTGGTTAGTGACTTCACGGAGAACACCCCCTAGGGTGTTTTTATTTTAAGAGAAGTCATGGAGGAGAGGACAATACGCAAAATAATGAATTTCTCATGGTAGAATTTTAGAACTTGGGGCACCTAAGAGAGGTGACTTAGGACAGGGGAATCTTTCAAATATTACTGTATTCCAAATAACTACTTTCCTGCCCAGAAAGGAGGTTAGCCCTAGCAGTGACAATAACAGGGAGACAGTGGCCTCTCCTCCTACCTTCTCACACTGAAAGGGCTACTGCCAGAACCTCCATTTGACCCTGGACAAGTCTGATAGCCTACTGAGAAAGGATTCTGAGACTCTGATTCCCTCAATATAAAAAAGATTTTGGAAGATAAGAAAATTACAGTCACGGTGTAAGCATTGCTTCACAATGGCCAGTATCCATGAATGGATCCAGGGATGACTTAGAAAGACAAGGTGGTCCAAAACTAACTTCAGTGGCCTGCTGCCACAGCCTCCCTCACACGAATACAAGTTCACCTGGATACAGCCCAAGGCTGTTTGCCCCAAGGCCAGGACTCAATGGGCTGCCAACATCCTATAGCAGGATGTTGAGTGGGACATTTGCTGTCGTTCCACAATTGTCCCAAACGATAGGCACTCAGTATTTTCCTTCTAGAGACAGTGGCCCAAAATAGGAGCCAGACAACCCCCAACCGACTTATTAAATGTCTGTCGAACTTGCCCTACTATAATCCACCACAGTCATCCCCCCCACCCCCACCCCACAGTGCAGTCCATTCCTTACAAGCAGAGGTCTGGTGGGGCAGAGAAAATCAGCAAAGGTCTCAGGTCAGCCCTGCAGGAATCTGAAGGGCTTGCTAATGCAATCTTGCAGGGATAGCCTATATGTGGGAGGTGATTCCCTTGACCAAAGTGGATTCACCCAAAATGTCATTAAAGGTCAGGGAGTAGAATTAAAGAGAGCACAGTTAATTGCAGCGATGGGGAAAAATACTAAGTTAATAAGTCAGGATTAAGATGGCTTAAAAAACTGATTACAGTAATAAATCCATCATTGCACATTTTATTACACCCATATCATATACCATCTAAATAACATCCCTGAAACAATTAAAATGCAATTTCTGCTCAGAGCAGTATGCAGTAACCTCTTTCACTTAATTATTTAGGGTCCTCCTGATCTCTTTCCCCTTAACAAACCTACCTTGGGTTCCTTCATTTATACTAAGTTATAAATGAGGTTTAAAGTTAATATTAATGCTTTGAGCAATCAGGGTAGGATTGCAATGGTTCCCTAGAGCCGTTCAGTTGTCTCTGGATCCCTAATTATAGGCTTACCGTGACTTCTTGGTGGTCATTTCCAGCCTTAAGGTCAGTCGCACGTTTGAGTAATGCTTGTCAGAGCCACTGGGTGGCACTGGCAGGCCTGAGATGTGGGCAAGAGGGACCGGGAAAGAAAGAAGAGGCAAGGAGAGTCGAGGCAGAAGGGGAGACAAGAGAGGGAGTGAGATGGAAGAGAGAAAAATAGAAAACGGAGACCAGGACACAGAGAACGACTGCCTTGTGTGGCCTTGGTGGGCACTCCTGACAGAACAATGAGTCTAGCGTGTTTTATTCATCTTTATGTCCCCAGCACCCTGCTTTGTGCCTGGCACTCTGCCGGTCCTCTGGGTCTGTCCACAGGTAGAAGGGATGCTGCTGAACCTCCAGGAAGAGGTCCTCAACTGGGGAGGTTGAGGCAGGGTGTGTCTGAACACTCCATCTATTGTTCTAGGATAACTTAGTTGTATACACAAGAAGTGGTGCCTCAGTGGGGTTCTCAGCGGTCAATCTTTGCCTTGTAAGAAGATTTAAAGTGCCAGTATCAGCACACACAGAGGGAAGATTATCCAGGAGTCAAAAAACTTACCCTGTAAAGGACTAGATAGTAAATATTTTAGTCTTTGCAAGCCATGCAGTCTCTGTCAGAGCTGCTCAACTGTGCCACTATAGCATGAAAGCAGCCACTGACAAAACACAAATGAATGGGTCTGGCTGTGTGCCAATAAAACCTTTTATTTATGAAAACAGGCAGCAGGTCAGATTTGGCCCATGGTTTGCCAACCCTTCATTGCTTTGGGTTCTAAGATAACCTTTCTGATTTCGCAAACCTTGCTCTTAACGTTCTATTTGATCCAACACCACTCTTTTTGGTACATGACTGTTCATGGGACTTTCTCTCTGAATATGTGACTATATGAATATGATCTTAGATTGTAAACCCCTTGGGGAAATCTAAGAGTCCATAGATGGCTTTGATGCACTCTAACTATTCCCATCTTCCTGTCTGATCGTGCCCGAGGGCTGTCTCAGGAAGTGTTCACAGAGATGACCCTTAACTTTGAAATTCTCATGACATGTAGCTTCTGAAGGTTTCACAAAGTCAGAGATGAAGCAATGTGATGGATGCCAAGTTGAAGGAGTTATATTGCTCTGTCTACAGTGAAGCAGATTCAAACCAGCTTGAGAAAGGTCAGCCCCAGCTCAAACTATCAAGTAACTAAAGTTTGCCTTTGAAAGCTTCCACCTCACACTCTCTACCCTTCCTCTTCCAGCACTCAGTGCCCTCATTCGTTCCCTTTCCCACTCGCACTCCCATTAAGAACTTGATTCTTCTCTTTATTGAAGTGAAAATAACTAATGACAGATTAAATCACTTCCCACTGAGGGTTGTTCACATTTTCATTAGGTTGAGAGCATTTTAATCAAGGGACACAGTACTAACAATGGAACATTATACCTCCTGGTGGTGATTTTTGATTTCAAAGTGGGTTCTGCTTTGACCATGGTCAATGGGAAAAATCTAGGAGAAATACTGAGTAGGGCCACTGCATATAGCCCTGCGGCTCTGCAGAATTTCATGGATTAGGGTGTCAGTGGCATCTTTTGGAGTTGTGCAACACAGCAGTGGCCCAGGTAGTGGGTCCTGTGCTGTGTGTTGGGGGGGAGGGGCAGCTCCTAAGAGAGAGACCAAATTCCCTAAGGAATAGACAACTGACGTGTGAATTTTTTACTTCTGAGTTTTCTTCCTCGGGAAGAGAAGGCAATTGACATGGGTGAGATTTTTGTATGCCAAATGGAATTAAACATTTTGGACAAGGTGAAATATTTTTTCCTTTCAAGAGAGAGTTTCGCTCACACAGTTGATCATAACTATGTAGGTGTGTTGAAGGCCTCTGTGTATTTCAAAACCTCTGTGATCCCAGCTCTTACTCCAGGCACTGTAGCAGAAACCAGTTCCTTGAAGGCTTGGGCCAGCTTTCTGCAGGTGCAGTCAAACAGCTCTGTGGTCACACTCCTCACTGCCTTTCTGACTTGCAGGTAGACAGATCACTGGAAGCAGCTCTGCTCTCCTCATGGGTAACGTGGAAATGTGGAGCCCCCTTGATCAATCGGGATCCAATGGATAAATGCTTCCTGCTGCTCTCCCCCCGTGTAGTTCTGTGTAATTGGGGTTCTGAGATCACATTTTACAAGGCTCCTCAAAATGCCCTGTAGGGATCAAGCACCAGTCACCCACAGCAGGGGCCAACTTCCAGGAGAATCCTGGCCCTGAATCTCCTCTTTCCTTGTTTACTCTCCGTGTCCCTCACCTGCTCCTTTGGATCACATCCCAAATACATCACCTGCATAAAAGCCTTTGTCTGAGGCTCTGCTGTGGGGGAAACCCAGTCTATGACACTGCTTGTCCACTTGTCATAAGAAAAGCTGTTGTCCTACACAAGCTGCTATGGGTTATCAGAAGCAAAGCTCCACACTAGTAAAATCAGCTGACTCTTTGAGTAGCAGTCTTCAGAGCGCTGTGATGCAAAACACTTTTATATACAGAATCTCAAAGACTAAGTGTATCTGTGTGCCCTTTGCCTCCCGTACCCTGGATGGCAGGATCTTCATGCCCCCTGACCTCTCTGATAGTGTTAGTTCAGGATGGAGTGCACATCCTGCTCCATATTTGCTTCTAACTGGAACTGGCCCACTGGTAGGCCCCTACTCAGGGAAGCGGCTCTGGGCTGGAAGCGGCCACAAGCTGGCTACTGATCAGTCCAAGGCAACATTCGGCCCAAGAGTAGCCCACGCATGGGATTCAGGTGGCCTATTAGGTGGCCAGCTGAGAAAGGCTATCCCTAACTAGAATGATGCAATTAGCTAGGGCAAGCTCTCTAGCTCATTCTGAATTTGTACTTGAAAATATAGGTATTAAAGGTTAGCTAGTCCATGGTGAGGGTGGAATGGAGCAGATGTGCAGAGAGAAGGAGACTCGGCGTGAAAAGGAAACCATGCAGACCAGGAGAGAGCAGTCCTAAGGTGTTCTCTAGAGCAACATCAGGCTCTGAAGAGCTTTGAAATTGCTGCTTCAGTCCAGGTTTCCTACTAATAACTGCTCTCCAGTAGCCCCTCTTCTGTTTTAAATTGGCCTAAGTATGTCTCAGCTTTCTTATAAGCAGAAAAACCTAGAGTACCTGGTGCCCCAAACCCTTACCTTTTCCCCTCAAGATCCTGTTTTCCTCCAGGCCAGTAATAAACAATGATATCTAATAGGTATCATCTCTCCACAGACAGAGACTCTCTGGAGATAGGAACTCACCTCAAAGAGATGAGTTCCTCACCAAGGCACTGGGGCAGATCAGTAAGTGGAAGAGTTGGGGGAAGTGAGGACAGTTTCAGTGTTCCTTGGATGACCCTGCAGAAGCAGCTGCTCAGGGTCATTTGAACTGCCTCTGTGCAGTTCCAGCCCTATGGTAGGATTTCTGTCCTGGAGAAGATGATGGGGATCTGGTCACATCTGGCAGTTCTTCCACTTTGGAATGCACATTCCACAGAGGGTTGAGCTTGTGGCTTCTCAGCAGTCTCGCCAGTGACTAATGCCCATAGTACAGGGAGTCTCGCACATCCCAAATTTTCTGGGAATGTGCAGATTTCAAATACAGTGTCCCAGGGTTGCTATAAATCATTGATCTATCCCAGAAGTATCAGTGTTTGGTAAATAGTTTCAAAATAATCCAAACTGGTGGGCATTACAATAAGGATGCACGTGGATTCAAAAGATGGGATTCATGGAATATTAATGATTCATGGAAATGGACACACCGTGTGTCTAAAGCTGTCTAGCTACAATCTCCCACGTCAAAATCATTTGAAATACATTAAAAATAATTGAAATCATTATAGAATTTAATTTTACTGTCAGAATGTATACAAAGCAAAGGAGAAAAAAATATAGTTTTAAAGGGATCCTGCAATAGGACCATCCCTTTTGGAAAAAATGTGACCATTCAGAATTACGTGTAACATTTTGTCCCTGCTGTACTACATTTCATCAATTTTAAGATGCACATTTATTTAGAATTTTATACCTCTAAAACTAGGATGCATCTTTTTCAGTCAGTGGCATTGCATATTTTAATTGAGAGGCTTTTTTTTCCTTTCTTAGTGTACATAAAATAATGGAACATTTTATAATCAATGGCATCTTACATTCAATAATATACAGTGATAGTGATGTAAATGTCACCGGAGTAGAAAATTAGATAATACTTCTTATATTATATTAGATAAACACAAGCTGGCTGTCAGCCCTATAGCTTGGAGTGTTAAATTGAAGAAATTTATTACAAATATGTCTTAAAATGCAGTGTATAGCAAATCACACATCAGTCTGTAAGATACAGTTATGGCTCCAGATATTTAGACTGTACCTCTAATTTCCACCATGCTCCAACCTAACTTTAAATCAATATGAATAATTAGCAGACACCATTGTTCCAGAAGTTCAAGATATTAGGCAAAACATAGTGTCTCCCAATAACGATGGATTTAGCTTACTGTTATTATAAAAAAGTTGCCCTTGTCATAGTAAGTCATGTCTTAAAAGGTAACACTGGAGTACTGAAATAAGGATAGACATATAGATCAATGCAACAGAACTGAGAACCCAGATACAGATCCTTACATTTTTGGTCAATTGATTTTCAACAAAGGTGCCCAGGCAATTAAGTGGGAGGAAAGAATTGTCTTTTCAACAAATGATGCTGGGACAATTGGATATGCACATGCAAAAAAGATTTATTTGGGCCCAGTTTCTCACCATATAAAAATAGTAACTGAAATGGATCATATAGCTAGATGTAAGAGCAAAATAATAAAACTTTTAGAATCAAACAGGAGAAAATCTTGGTGATCTTGAGTTAGGCCGAGTTTTTAGATATGACACCAAAAGCCTGACCCATAAAAGAAAAAAAACTGGTAAACTGGACTTCATCAAAGTTAAAATTTTTGTGCTTGCAAAGATACTATCAAGAAAATGGAAAAGACAACCACAGACTCAGAGGAAAAAATTTCAAGTCATCTGATAAGGAGCTTGTATCAAGAATATATAAAGAGCTCTTACAACTCAATAACAAGATGACAAACAACCCAAATAAAAAATAGACAAGATTTGAATAGACATTTTGTAAAAGAAAATATATGTATAGCAAAAAAGAAACAAAAAGATGTTCAACATTAATTTAGTCATTAGGGAAACAAAAATTAAAACCACAATGAGATACCACTACTCATCCATTAACAAAGTTTTTTAAAAATCCCAGAAAATACCAGGTGCTGCTAAGCAAGCAGAAAAACTGAAACTCTCATAGATTTTTTTTTTGCTACTGCCAATTTGGAAAAAAATTTGGCAGGTTTAAATTAAAGTGTCTAAACATATGCTTACCAAACATATACCTGCCATTCTACCCAGCAATCCTAGTGCCGTGCATTTACCCAAAGGAAACGAAAACTTGTGTTCACACTAAACTTGTACATAAATGTTGATAGTGGCTTTGTTCATAATCACCAAAACCAGGAAAAATCCAAATGCTCTTCAACTGGTGAGTGGACAAACAAACTCTAGTGCCTCATACAATGGAATACTACTGAGCAATACAAAGGAACTAACTATTCTTGCATACTGCAACATGGAGGAACCTCAAAAACATTATGCTAACTAAAAGAAACCAGGTGCAAAGGTTATAAATTACATGATTCCATTAATATTAAGTGTTCAGAAAACACAAGTTTACAAATAAAGAAAGTAGATTAGTGGTTGCCTGGGGTTGGGGAAAAAATGGAGGTTGACTGGCAACAGAAATGAAGGATCTTTTTTGGGTGTTGGAAATGTTCTAAAACTGGACAAGTCTGTACATTTATTAAAAATCATTTAATTGTACACAGATGAATTTTATGGTTATTTCATATAAATGGAATTACATAATTATACCTGGATAAAGCTGCTTTTTAAAAAAGTTAACACTGGGGTTCATATAAATGTTTCTGACCTTGACTTCCTTCCAGGTTAGACAAGTAACTAATAGTTATATCTTTGTTTGTTTGTTTGTTTATTTTTCTATTATGAACCATACAACACTTGTTGGTAAGAATATTGGTATGGCCTTATAACATTATAAACACTAATTTTGGAGGTGTAAAACATAGAGGTTCTAAGAATATGTTTTTGAAATTATCAAATAACTGCAGCATAACATTAGTGAGGATAGATGCCCATGGCATAAGCTTAAAAGAATTATAGGAAAACATATCCGAAGTTCTTCCAGTTGATATCGAAGTTGATATTATAAAATATTCAAATGTTTTCATATTTATACACTGCTACTAGAGACTCTGAAATCATTTTGTGATTTTTATCCAAGTGCTTTGCAGACAAATTTGATTATGTTTGAATATCAGATTTCCAAGATTAATGCCTATCCTTGAAGGATACCAATAATACTTCAACTTCTATAAGGTTAACTTTATTAGTTAAAAATGATAAATGATTCTTAAGGAAAATTTCAGAGGTCCTGAGTCATAATTTTCATCCTTGTTGTTGTTTGTTAAAGCAAGCATAGTGTTGCAACAAACAACCAACCTCCAAATTTCAGTGGCTAACGACAATAAAAGTTTATTTCTTACGCATGTCACAGTTCAGTGCCGGGTAACTGCACTATGACTTCCATCCAGTTCAGGGACTCAGGTTTCATCGATGTTATGGTTCTACCACCCTCTATTTCGATGGAGGTTTCTTCACTGGAAGACTTTTATAGGTGAGGCCTGGAAGTGGTGAGTATCACTGAGGTTCATATTTCACTGGGTGGAACCCAGTTACCGGGCCATACCTAACTGCAAGTGAGTTTGGAGAAAATTACTTTGTTGTGTGCCCAGGAAGAAGAGAAAGCAGATATGACAGGACAGTGGCATCTCTGCCTCATTGATTTTTGTTATACATGTTACTATTATTTTTTTTTTTAACTTTTTGGAGATATATAATTAACATACCATGAGTTTCACCTTTTTTTAGTGTACAATTCAGTGGTTTAGTGGTTTTTAGTTTATTTACAAAGTTGTGCAATCATCACCACTATCTAATTTCAAACACCCAAAAGAAACCCCAAACCCATTATCAGTCACTCTCTAATACCTTCTACCCCCAGCACCTGGGAACCACTAATATACTTTCTGTTTCTATGAATTTGACTATTCTGGATGTTGCATATAAATGGAATTATACAATATATGATACTTTTATATTATACAATATATTATACTTTATAAGTGATTTCTTTCACTAAGTATAATGTTTTTGAGGTTCATCCATGTTATAGATATAACATATTAGAGTTGTAATATATCATTACTTCTTTTATTGCCAAATAATATTATATTATATGGACATACTACATTTTGTTTATCCATACGTCAGCTGATGGACATTTGGATTGTTTCCACTTTGTGACCATTATGAATTACACTGCTATGAACATTCTTGTACAGGTTTTTGTGTGGACGTATGTTTTCACTTCTCTTAGGTATCTATCTAGAAGTGGAGTTGCTGGGTCATATTATAACTCTATTTTCACAATTTGAGGAACTGCTAAACTGTTTTCCAAAGTGGTTGCACCATTTTACAATCCCTAAGCAAAATGTGAGGATTCTGAAATTGCCACATCTTTACCAACACATTATCTGTTTTGTTTTTTTTATTTCAGCCATCCTAGTGGGTGTGAAATGGTATCTTGTGGTTGTTATTTGCATCTCACTGATTTAATGGTATTCTTTCATATGCTTATTGGCCATTTGTTTATCTTCTTTGGAGAAATATCAATCCAAATCATTTTCTTATTTTGAATTGCGTTATTTTTCTTTTGTTGCTGACTTATAAGACTTTTTTTACATACTCTGGATGTAAGTTCCTTATCAACAACCTTGATTTGCAAATATTTTCATCTATTCTGTGGTTGTCTTTTCACTTTTGTTTTATGGCCTAATATGTGGTCTATCTTAGAAAATGTTCCATGTGCACTTGAAAAGAATATATATTCTGTTGCTTTGGAGTGAAATCTCTAAAAATACCCATTAAACCCATGGAATCTAGTGTGTCATTTAAGGCCTCTGTTTCTGTGTTGATTTTCTGTCTGGAGAATCTGTCCATTGGTGTCAGTGTGGTGTTAAAGTCCCCTGCTATGATTGTGTTACTATTGATCTTTGCTTTTATGTTGGTCAATATTTATTTTACATGTTTAGGTGCTCCTATGTTGGATGCATAAATGTTTACGAGGGTTAAATGCTCCTGTTGGATTGATTCCTTTATTATTATGTAATATCTTTCTTTGTCTCTTATTATAGTCTTCGTTTTAAAGTTTGTTTTGTCCAATATAAATATTGCTACCCCAGCTCTTTTCTCATTTCCATTTGTGTGAATTAACTTTCACTCCTTTGCTTTCAGTCTATGCGTGTCTTGCAATCTGAGGTGGATCTCTTGTAGACAGCATATGCATGGGTTTTGTTTTCTTATCCATTCAGCTACCCTACGTCTTTTGATTGAAGCATTTAATCCATATCCATTTCAACTGATTATCAATAGGTACATAGTTATTGCCATTTTATTATTGATATTTTTGCTCTTCTTTTGTTTGTTTGTTTTCTCCTTTCTTCTGTTTAAAGGAGTCCTTTTAATATTCCTTGTAATATTGGCTTGGTGGTAATGAATTCCTTTAGTTTTTTTTCTTATCTGGGAAGCTGTTTATCTCTCCTTCAATTTTAAACGATAGCCTTGCTGGGTAGAGTAGTCTTGGTTGTAGGCCTTTGTTTTTCATCACTTTGAATATTCTCTACCACCCCCTTCTGGCCTCAAAGGTTCTGTTGAGAAATCAGCTGACAGTCTTTATAGGAGCTCCCTTATAAGTTACTAGTTGCCTTTCTCTTGCTGTTTTTAGGATTCTCCTTTTGTCTTTAAACTTTGCTATTTTAATTATGATGTGTCTTGGTGTGGCCCTGTTTGGGTTCATCTTATTTGGGACTCTCTTTGCTTCTGGGGCTTGTATGTCTATTTCCTTCACCAGGTTAGGAAAGTTTTCAGTCATTATTTCTTGAAGTGGTTCTCACTCCCTTGCTCTCTCTCTTCTCCTTCTAGTACTCATTTGATGCAAATGTTTATACTTGATGTTGTCCCCAAAGTCCCTTAAACTATCGTTGTGGGGTTTTGTTGTTGTTGCTTTTTTTTTTTTTTGCTGTTCTACTTGGGTGTTTTCTGCTACCTTGTCTTCTATACCACTGATTTGATCCTCTGCTTTACCTAATCTGTTGATTCTTTCTAGTGTATTCTTCATTTCCATTACTGTGTTCTTTATCTCTGACTGGTGCTTTTTAAATATAGTTTCTATGTCCTTCTTTATGCGTACTATCTCTTTGTTGAACTTCTCACTAAGTTTCTTATACATCTTTATAACCAATGTTTTAAACTCTGTCTCTGGTAGGTTGGCTGACTCCATTTTATTTAGTTCTATATTATTTAGTTCTATTTCTGGAGGTTTCTCCTGCTCTTTTATTTGGGACATGTTTCTTTGTTTCCTCATTCTGGCTGCCTATCTGTGTTTGCTTCTATGTGTTAGGTAGATCCCCTATGTCTCTTAGTCTTTGCTTGGGTGGCCTTATATAGTAGGAGTTCTAACAGTTAAGTTCCCGAACTTGTTGCAACAATGTTGCTAACTTTTTTTGCTATTGGAAGGATTATTCATTATGGATTTGTACCAACTGGACAAACAGTTAACTAAGTTTACTGTTCGGAAGTGCTGAAAAGGCTTCATGAAAAAGTTAGACAAAAACGACCTGAACTTTTCACCTACAATTCATAGCTTTTGCATCATGACAATGCACCCGCTCACACAGCACTGTCTGTGAGGGAGTTTTTAGCCAGTGAACAAATAACTGTATTGGAACACCCTCCCTACTCACCTGATCTGGCCCCCAATGACTTCTTTCTTTACCTGAAGATAAAGGAAATAATTGATGACATTCAGGACCTCAAAGGTGATACAATGACAGCTCTAATGGTCATTCCAGAAAAAGAGTTCCAAAATTGCTTTGAAGTATGGACTAGGCACTGGCATCAGTGCATAGCTTTCCAAGGGGAGTACTTCAAAGGTTTCCATAGTGATATTCAGTAACAAGGTATGTAGCACTTTTTCTAGGACTGATTCCAGGCTGACTGTGAGGATTGGCTACACCCACAGTGTATAAGTTGCTGTGTGGGGACTAACACCTCTGAGTGGGGTTTGCCCACATGGGATCTTGTGCCTGTTGAGTTCACCCTTTGGGTGTGCCACTTGTGGGGCTAACCAGGTAGTGCTCTGATATGATCTGGAGCTGGCCTCTGCATGTGTTGTCTCTGGTGTCTCTTGGGAGGCGCTCCCATGCAGGCCTATTTCAGCCTTGTCTGTGACTGGCCTGGGGCTACCCAGTAGGAGCTGCAAAGCTGTATGTGGTTGGTTAGTGCCTGTACTGGACCAGAAGGCATGTGGGGGTGGCCTCGCTGTGAACCGAGGCCAGCTGCCATCAGTATTGGGCCTGGGGCAGTTTAGCAAAAGGCCCCGGGCTCCCTCTGCCTGTTGCCACCTGCCAGCTGCATGTAAGGCTCAGCCACTAAAAGAGCTTCCTATGGTATGCAGGCCAGGCTGGTTAACTGGCATTGAGAGTGCCCCTGGCAATGCAGCCCCAGGTGGGCAGGGCTGGGTTCCAGGGAGTTATGGGCAGTGATTTTTACAAAGTTAATGAAGTTTCAGTTCTTGCACCAGTGCTGGACCTGTGACCACTTCACAAAAATGCCCTGAGAACACCATGGCCAGCCACTGCTCGAAAGCTGCCCAAAAGAGGCTGTGGTGCAGTGTATAGCTCACTGTTCACCACCAAAAGTTGCCCAGGCTGCCGTGGGCCATCTACTGTTATAAAAGCTTCCACAGCTTGTGCAGCGGGGCCGCCGGCTCGGTAGCCGAGAGTGCCGGCAGTGCTGCAGCCCTAGCTCTGCAGAGTGGGGACCCAGGGCAACACAAAGGTGGTGTACATGCACACCACTAGACCAATGTGGTCTCAGATTTGCCCCTTTGGGGGAGGGTTCAACATAGAAAAGATGGCTCCCTCCTGTAGGCTATATGGGAGGCAGGCTTCGCACAGGGACAAAGGCTGATGCCTCCAGCCCTCACCCCATAGCCACACAACTCAGTCTTTTCCTGTATGTCTCTGGTGCCTCTCGAGTTGCCACCCCTCCACCGGAGACCAGGTGAGTGTTTGCAAGTGAGTCTGTGTGTGCACCCTTTAAGAGGGCATCTGGGTTTCCAGCAGCCTTCTATCTCACTGGGACAGACAGAGTTCTCACTGATTTTCACTGCCAGATGTTGTGGGAATTCCTCTTCCCGGCCCAGGACCCCTGGGCTGGGGAGCCCGGTGTATGGCTGGGATCCCTCCCTCTTTTGTGGACCCTCTGCCCACTGGCCCTCTCAGTGTTCATCTGCTCTCTGTGGGTTTGGGGTCTGCCCATTTTGTGTCTCCGCCCCTCCTATCAGTCTCCATGTGGTCTCTTCTTTAGATCCTTAGTTATAGGAGTTTTGTTCAGCTGGTCTTTAGATGATTCTTTAAGTTGATTGTTCTATAATTTATTTGTAATTTTGTTGTAATCCTGGGAGGCAGTAGGCATAGTATTTACCTAATTTACCATCTTGGACCTTCTCCCCAGCAACCATTTGTTGAAAGGCTATTCTTCCTCCATTTAATTGTTTTGGTATTTTGTCAGAAATCAATTGATTGTATGTTTAAGGGTTTATTTCTGGATTGCCAGTTCTAGTCCACTGATCTTTGTGTCTATACCTATGCCAGTACCACACTGTCTTGATTACTATAGTTTTATAGCAGATTTTGAAATTGAGAAATGTGAGTCTTCCAACTTTGTTCTTTTTAAACATCGTTTCAAATATTCTGCATCTTTATCACTGGTTTTTACAATCTGATTTCCAAAATTGGAGAAGGGAAAGGGTGGGGTGGGGCCATGCTCAGGAGGAAAACAGAAAATGTTGGCATTGGACACCAAAAGTGTGTATGTCACTTGTATAAGAATTTTGAAGAGAGAACACTACTTTTTCTTTACAAAGTAAACATTCTCTAAGAAAACTATTATTGGTAACAGTCACCATGATATGGAATTTTTAAGGAAATTATACATGAATAATTTTAATGACGAAGACCTGGAGGACGCCACTTACTCGTCTTCATCAATTATCCCTCATTTATTTGAATGCAAAAAGCCCTGATGGGGACAATCTGCAAAGTTATTTTATTCTTTCTGCAAACCTTTAACTGCTCCATTATGAAATCCTACTTTTAAAGGACTCTGTGTCCTTAATATAAGATGAACGCGGTAGCCAAGCGGGACAAGGTAAAATTATCTACAAAGCAGAAGATATTGGTGCCTAGAACACTGGTAATCCTGAGTGCTAAATCAGGAAATGTACACCCTGTCCCTTCCCTGCTGAAAAGAGAGTTAGAGAAGCCACTGGTGACCTTTGAAATGATAAAATAGCAATTGGTCTTCCTAATGATTACACAGAGATGTGCCCAAAGGTGATTGTAAAGAACTGGGAACAAATAATATTGAGCAACTGGGGAGGTGGCACCACGTGGTAAGGAAAGTACAGACAGGCTTTAGGATCACTCAGCTGTGGGTTCCAAACGGGGACTTCTAACTGGCTTCATGAACGTCAGAAAGATATTAAGCTACAGTTTCATTATCTCTGAAAACTGGTGAACAGCTCTCACAGAACTGTTCTGAAGATTAAGTGATTACATGAGGCAAGAGATGCATGTGGACATACCCAGAAAAATACCAGTCACAGAGTAGGCCCTCAATCAATCTCAGATTCTTTTTTCTCAAATACTTACAAGTGGACGAATGACGAAAAAGACCACACAAATAATATGTTAATTGAACGATTATGATAAATTTGGATTTTTTCCCCCCATAAAATCTTATCCTTTTCAATAAAAATATCTTCCAAGTAAGATTCATGAAACATGATAATATTTTTATATCTTTCAGGAGAATTTTCCTATAAATAGACAAGTCATTTGTTAAAAGCCTCTTTTGTCAGCTCAATTGTCCTAATGCCTGATTAGGGAAATCACGTTCCTTTAACACTTTGTGACTCTGTGAACACCATATATTCACCAGTCAAGATCCAAGTTCTCACGAGGAAGTGAGACAACCAGAAAGCAGGAAGTTATATGTGTGCAAAAGTATATGTCCTGCCTGTCCTTCTGAAGATGAGGATGTGGTCTCTATGTCCAAAGTCAAATCTATGGTGGAAGGCCAAATGCCCCTGATTTTAAATGGGAGCTAATATTGCACAAGGGAATAATTTTTTTTGTTCACCATTGTTTCCTTGACAACAGAACCTGGTACACAGCAAGTGTTCAATAAATATTAGTTGAATGAGGGAATAAATGAGTGAACTGCAACAGGCATCATCTGATCCAGTAGTTTTCAAACATGTTTTGAGCTGTGGGCTCTTTGTTCAAACAAAATATTCAGTGGACACCCAATGTGACAGATGCAAGAGAAGCCTCTCTGGCCCATGAGACAGACCAAGAGGCTTGCACCCAAAGGTTCTCTAGATTCTGCAGAGCAGAGCTGGGAAGCCCTAATTTTGTCCAACTTCTCCTGTCAGAGATGGGAACAATAATGGCCTGAGAGGAGCCGGATTTGCACAGTGCTACACAGTGGAGTCCAAGAGTTCACTCTCAACCTTGGGAATCCTTGTGCCAGTGGGGTAAAGGGCATAGTCCACTGAGTGTTTGCATAACTGAGAGGGTGTGTGGACACCTCAGGCCATCCAGGTGGCCTCAAAGAAGAGCTGGTATTGGTTGCTGATCCGAATTTTTGGAAGTGCAACTCCATTCTATGGTGCAACAAAGGGCTCCAAGCTGTGTCACTGAGGGCTCTCTGACAGCAAGATGTTGCTTTTTAACTGTATTGCTATAACTGTATGACCTCTCAGCTCACCACACAGGAAGGAAATTGCTCCCTAATTTATACATCCTAAAATTGTCCCTAAAAATAAGGGAATATGGATTCTTTAGGGACCCTTGTCTCAGGTGAGTGGATGAGAATTTAAGAGGTGAATTTGGGTTTGGTAATCCCAGAATCCCTTCAGATCAGAAGTTTTATGAGCATCCTGCCAAGAGTTATCTCAACCTGTGCTTTTTACCTTGGGTTTTTGTATGTGCTCAGGTTACAACATGCTTGTTCCTTCCCACCTCGCCCCTCGTCCAGTCCTGCTCCTTAAGTTCAGTGGCGGCCCACCAGAGAGCACCCTCATTCAGCTTCTTCTCTTCCTCTTCCATCCGGGGGGGGCCACAGGCCAATCTACCCATGGGACATGGCCTGGGATCTGCCCTTCCCTTGAGCCTGGTGCTTTCTGCCTCCGTCTGCAGCCCCTGCTACCATCTCTGGTTCCTTCTCCCCCTCTTTACTCTCCATCATGATGGGGACGGAGAGAAAGAGAGGCAATGGGATTCCCTCACAGGGGGGGCCCTGCAAAGTCACAGAACTGAGATTGATATGTAATGTAATCCTAGCCACCAAAGCCATTTTGTAATTGCATAGTCCTGAATAACATATGATGTCTTAATGGAACAAAAACATCGATACCCTAAGTCAAGCTGTTTGAAGACATCCAGAAGATACCTGGGGGAGTTCTCCCACTCAGGCAGACATTCAGAGTGCAGCTTGGGGTCTGTGCACCCGGAGTCCCTGCTGTTCCTCCAATCTGCCTAAAGAGGGAGCTGTTTCCTTAGCATGCCCACAGTGAAGCGCCTGCCAGGCACGCAGTCCGGGGTTTTGTTTGTGAGACCACAGCAGCTGGCCCGCTTGTGAGCACCAGGCTATTCAAAAACGTCATGTGTTAGCGAACAAACCCCAATTGCACTTTTCACATCTTTTAAAAAAACTTGTGCCTACTAAACTGACAAGTTGTAGTAGTTCTAGTAGATCTCTAAGAGTCTGGAGACCCTGCAGGATCCTATCCCACCTGCCTAATGGTGCTGAACAGGTGCTGTTGGGCATGTTCTGTTATCACTCAGCCTCAGCATCCTCATCTATAAAGTGGGCACAGGGACACAGACCCAGCTTCTTTCACTGAGTGGTTAAAAGGACTAATTGTGCTTGGAAAGGAACATAAGTTTGTTACTTAGATAGAAAGGGGGAGAGTGTGTTAGGTGTGAGTTGTCCAATTTCCTCATCCATAAAATGAAGGAGTTCAACTAAATGGTTTCTAAGGTGGTTCTCTGGAGGAAGAAGAACAGGAAATAGTGACATGGAGTCTCCTGGCAATAAATCCTGCTTATGGAACCCTCATGCACATGGACTAGAGGGCACATAGCACTTTAGCGAGCTGCTAGGTTGAAAGCACAGGTTTAAAAACAAGGGATGAAGCTGCATGGTGACATGGTCATGAGTATTTAGAACAATCAATCTGGAGCTCTGGATAATGGATTGAGGGGTAGAGCAAAGAAATGGGTGGCAAAGAAGTCAGTTGGGGGAAATGATGAGGATACTAAGACAGGGTCAGGGGCAGATGAAAAGGTGATCTAAAAGAGAAGGCTGACTGCAAAGGTATTTAGAAGGTTGAATTGACCAGACTTCGTAACTTGATGGAGAACTGTAGGGAGAAGGCAAGGATCCTAGCTCGGCCCATGGAACCGTCTCAGAGCTTCCTCATCAAGCAGTTAATGAATGTTTCCTTTATGTACACAGAGTCTGTGATCCCCATTCTTTCCAGAGTGAAACTTACAATCAACGAGGGCACTGAGACATCTTAACATCAGGTGTTTTCCATCTTTGTTTCCAGTTTGGAGTTGTTCTGCTGTTGTTTTGGAAGGGAGGAAGTACTCGACCCTTGGAATGACTGCCAGACAATTGAAACCTTCAGAAAGAGAAGGCAGCCACTGCTGGAAAGATGGCAGACTTTTCCATTTGTGACTGATGGAAGCATAAAGCAACTAGACTACCTGGCAGTTAGACAACACTCATTGGAAACCCTAAGAACGAGCATCCTCTTCACCCAGCATGTCTACTTTTTGGAATTTAGACTAAGGAAAAAATAATTAAGATGTGCATGGATGAATCCAAAGATTTATTTCATGGATGTTCATTGCAAAACGCTTTATAATTGTGAAAAGCTGGAAACAAGCATGACATGCAGAAACAGTGCCCAGCCTTAGAGGAAGCAAGACTGAGCCTGGCTCTGTAACTGAGGAATTCTCAACTACAAAGAATGGAAAATGGGTTAGAGATGTACCACAATCCTAGTGCGTCTCTTAAAGTTACTTAGTGAATAACATGTTCTTTTCAAATTGGGGATGGGGTTCCATGGAAAACATGCAGCTATACATCTCAAGAAGAGCCTTTCGCACCCTTTCTCCTACCTCCCAGGTATTGCACAGCTGAGTGTTCACAACTGAGCAATAAACATCTGAGACACCTCCAGTCATCTCTCCCTCTGGAGTTTGCCCTCATCCCCAGAAGGCTCTACTTTACGTCTGAAAGCTCAAAGATGTGCTCAGTCACACTGCACAAATAACATCGGTCTAGGGGTCAGAGAACTTCCTTTGTTTCTTGGACTTTTATTTATTGAGTACCTACTGTGTGCCATGTCCTATGCGAAGCCCCAGAGAGACAATGATAAACTCAATCCCTGCAGATGGTAGATACTGATACTTGCCTACCCAATATCAATTCTACCCTTCTGTCTTACTAACCAAACACTGATTGTATTATGAACACCCAGTTAAACAAATATATCTCCCACTCTCTTTGCCACTACAGGCATCCATATAATCCCATTCTGACCAAGGAGATACAAGCCCCACAAAGTGGGCTTCCAGAAAAGCTACGTAAAAGGGGCAGATGTGGTTAGTGACTTCATTTTCCATCATCCCTTTTTTCCAGCCTAGAATGTGGATATGGTGAGTAACAAGCATGATGAAAAACAGTCACATGATAGAGATAGGAAATTGGGTCCCTAATGATAATTATGGAGATAGGCTATGTTAAAAAAAGAATTAATCCCCTAATTTGTCTATACTATGGATTAACTGGGCTTTTTGTTACTCACAACTGAATACAATCCTAACTGACACTTGGTTCCATGGCCTAGGAAAGCAGGCTTCTAACAAATCATGTAATCCAGGGTGCTAGCAATTATGGGTACACAGCACAGGTGCCACAGAGGACAGAGTGAACGGCTCTTTTTTGATGAGGGTAGGGGATTGCTGGGGAGTGGCAACTGGTCAGCGAGGCTTTCTAAAAGGACAGAATGCTTGAGTTGGGTGTCGGAGAATGTGTTGTTCACAAGCCCTGGAGAAACAGGAAAAGCACTCCAGGTAAGGGGACACATGTGCAAAGACAAGAGAAGTGAAATAACACAGCACACTCAAGGAGCTAACGTGACTTCATTTGACTGGAGAAGAGGATACATGTGAGACCAGGTGGGGGGATAACATAGGAAAGGGTAGGAGTCAGGTCATCAAAAGATTTGTGAGACCTTGGGCAAGCCACTAAACTGGTTCACCCCCAGTTTCCTCAGCTATAAAGAGAGGGGATTCACCTAGAGGTGAGGATCTCTGTGAACAGAGAGAGCTGCCCTCCCACCATCCTTTGCAGAACTCTGACTGCAGGTTCTGGTTCCCTTGCAGGACACGGAAGTTTCCACGGAAGTGCTGTCCTGCCCAGCCACACCTCCCCTGGTTTCACACTGCATGGTGTATTCCAAGGATTGCTCTGGCATTTCAGTCTGAACACTAAGTGGTGACTCAGAATGAACAGAAGTGTGGACAACTGTTTACTAAGAAGGCAGCCTTTGGTGTGACAAATTAGAGTGGGCTGCTGGATTGTGTGGTACTCATGAGCTAGGCAGCTTGGAAATAGCACATACCATTGTGCTAGGCAATTGATTCATTTCTTGTCCTGTTTTGCGAGGCAGGGTATCACATGCCAACCCAGTGAGACCCATGGTCTATCCAGGCCAGGGAAAGTGTTTGTCCTAGACAGTGCTCCCCAAATACCCTGGTATTTTCTGCTAGCATCCCCAATGTATCTAATAATTCTATTGTGCAGGAATACAACACTTTCTGAGACTATGCATACCTTTGGTTTACTTGACCTCTTGGCGCCAATAGGCTGCAATCTGTAGAGAGCAACATCAAGTTTTAAAGTCAGACAATCTCAGTACTGCCTTTTAATAGAATGTTAAAAACCAACAAATACGTTGACATCTGTGAGTTACAAGGAAGCAAAGGATTAGATACTGTTGGAGACACAGATAATTAAGATGTCATTCCTGTCTGAAATAGTCGAACTCATGGAAACACACAGTAGTATGGTGGTTGCCGGAGGCTGGGGGAAGGGGAAATGGGGACATGTTGGTCAAAAGGTACAAAGTTTCAATTCTGCAAGATTAATAAATCCTGGAGATCTAATGTAGAGCATGATGACCAAAGGTAACAATACCATATTGTATACTTGAAATTTGTTAAGAGGACATAACTTACGTGTTCTCGTGACAAAAAAAAAAAAGAAAAAGAAAAAAGTAACTATGTGAGGTGATGGCTTTGTTAACTAGCTTGATTGTGAGGATCATTTCCCCACGTATACATATATCAAAACATCAAGTTACACACCTTAAATATACACAATTTCTATTTGTCAATTACACCCCAATAAAGCTCATAATAAAATATAACAAAACCGGAAAAAAGAAGATGTGATTCCTGGCCTCAGGCTTAGCATAGCCTTAAGAGCACACAGCCTAAGCGTGTGCTCTAAGCTAGGAGACAACCAAGCCGCGTGGCAGGCAGATCAGGATTTGAATTCTGGCTCCAGCACAGAGCGGGTGCAAGCCCAACTCATTCCCCCAACCTTTCCCAGCTTCTGTTTCCTCGTCCACACACGGGGATAGTAGGACCTGCCTCCTGTGGAGGGTGTCAAAATTAGAACTAATGTAAGCAGTGTGTGGTGAAGGGAGGGTAGTTGCTCTATAAATGATGGCTATTTCCATTGTTAAGTGAAAAAGTTAAAGAATTCAAAGCAATTACAACAGAGGCATCAAATGGCAGTGCAAGAGAATTACTGATTTGGTAGTTTAAAGTGTCAAGGACTGTGCCCGTGGATGTCACTACAAACCTGTTAGGAACATCTCTATTTGCAGATGAGAAAACTGAGGGGTGGGGAGAGAATTTAAGTGGCTTGGAAACATTTGGTATGGGGCGGAGCCAGGATTTGGTTCTGTGACCTTTCCCCACTACAAGAGCTTCCTGCCAGGTGACTGAAGACTTCAGGTCAGAAGAGGGAGAAATCAGGAAGCTGAGCTGGGCTGAAGGTTTCAGAGGAAGAAACCCATCATTCTGTCCACTGATACTTATTAAGCACCTGCTCTTTGCAAAGCATTATTCTGAGCAAGACAGACAAGATACCTGACCTTGTGGGGTTTGTGGGGAGGATTTGAAGAGCTAGGACAGGAAGTGAGGAAAGGACCCCATAGGTGTACAGTGTGTACCCAGACTGCAATGAACCGGGCTCCATCTCACACACCTGCCTAAGCTGCCACCATGTCTCTGCCTCTGGTATTGTCTGGGACCACCTCCCCTTTGCTATTCCTCCACTTCTCACTTGGCTTGTTCTGATTTCTTGCCTCCCATTTTGCACCTTGCCCCATAGCATTCTCTTCCCCTCAGACCCTCAGATGGTTGTCTCACCTGGCTCCGTGGTGTACCTCCAGGCCACATTCTCCTTCTAAGTACCATATCTGCAAGTAAGAGACCCTCAGATAGCATACTCCCTAAAAGCCCTGTGGGAATCACCCAGCTGCTCTGGCTCCCACTCACCCACCATCTCACAGGAGAAGAGCAATTAGATGCCATAAGGATTTGTTGAAAATGAACCCAAATGCTGGAGTAAGGATGACATAGATTTGTCTGTTGATTTACACACACATACACACACACACACACACACACACACACACACACACACACGCCTCCACGCACGTGCGAATCAATCTCCAAATGTTTGCATGCCTGTGTGCATTACATAAAACTTTATCTTCCCTCATTAGATTGGAAGTACCAGGAGCAGAGATTTTTATCTATTTTGTTCTCCAGAAGAAAGTCCTAACATAAGGTAGGCTCCCAACAAGCACACTCTGAGTGAACGATCTGTGCAGCCTATGCAGAAGTCTTTCCTAGGAAGAGCTACCTGGGCTGAAACGTGGTTTGAAGAATCCATACTGGGGCGGGAGGCAGCCTCCCTGTCTGGGTGCCAGGCTGATGCCCTCGTTCCGTGAGGTAGTGGGAAGCCACTCTTTAGAATAAGGACGGAGAATTTGAATATGACAGAAAAAAAATATCAAGGAGAGAAGAAGGGAGAAGATGGGAGTCTGGCTGAGAACTGCTCTGGGGAACAATTACGGGAACAGTAGGCCCCATTCACGGCCCTGCAGAAAAAGGGGTTAGGAGAAGAAATCTGCCTAACAGATTTCATGAACCAGAATTTGAGTGCTGTGTGTTGTAAACCTCCTCATCCAACTGCACTGCAGGATCCCCAAGCCTGCCCCACCCCTTCTTCTGCCCTTGTGCAGGTGGAGTTGTTATTGGGTGGAGAGCAGAGAAGAGCTCAGAGAGGAAGGCAATGACAGCCCACAGCCAGGTCCCATCTATAGTTTATGGGGTCTGATGTAAACTCATAGGTGGCCCCTGCCCCCAGGGCCTGGCAGGGACCAGCAGCCAGCGCTTACAGAACAGACTCTGCCATGGCCCAGCTTGGCCCAGCTCTTCCAGACTCTTCTCTGAGTTCCACACTGTTCTTGGTCAGTGCTGTTGGACTGAGATGGGCATTGTCCTTGTTTTAGGACAATGACTATTTGAATTCATTGTGCTCAGTCTCTGCTAATATGATTGCTCTCAGGTACCAAGTGTTTATCCATTGGGTTTGAAGTTTAGATGCTTCTCCAAATATATTCGGAAAGACGCTGGCTGCTCATCTATTACATGACCTAAAAATGGCTTGTCTCTATGATGAATGTCCTGTGTCGTTTTGCTGGCTCTACTGCCTGCCTACCTGCCGTGGTTGGAGAGTTTTACCTCCTCCTTCTGGCAGAAAGGATCCCTTCTTCTTGCTTACTGCCCTGAAATGTATGTTCCCTCAGCAGAAGCCCCGGGGAGTTATCCTAACCATTCCAGGCCCAGTAATGAGTAGGGTCTTCAGAACCTGTTTCAAAGAATACCTGAAGGTCCACCAGTGTACTCTGGGACACTTCTGTGAACCCTGGGACAGAACACCAAACAGTTATTGAATAGACTAGCTCAGGTTATAAAGTTAAATTTGATTAAAAGAGGAGCAAATGTTGAATTAGTAGGTAACTTAGACTTGAAGTTCTATTATTCCTGTGTGGACTTTCACTTTTCCTGTGAGTGTGGGATGTCACGGTCTGAGACGCTGTTGAATAGGAAACACAGACTGCAAGTCTCTGCATCTAGACCCCAAGCCCGCTGTGCCTAGCTGCCATGGGGAGGCTTCGTAGAACCCACATTCCAGACTCTTCACCATGATGTAACCCTGCAGTAAGGAGAATGAAACTCCAGGGGAAGCCACTTGGCTTCCTGAGTGTGGCTAAGTAAAGTTCTATTCTGGGAAAAATGGAGTGTCTTCCACAGAAAGACGAACAATGAGATATCTGAGTTTATCATTCCTGTGTTCAAACTTGCAAAAATTCTTTTTATTTTCTTCCTTCTGGAAATTACTTAAGTGGACTTAAGAGTCCAATCACCCCTTTTATGAGGACAGAATATTTTTGTTGCCAGGATTCTGAACAGCCAGGACAAAGGGTTAGTAGCTTTGTCCTTGCAGAGTCTTAGCCATGTGCTGGCAGCTAGTGGGAACGTGTCACACACATGCGGAACCCAGAGCATCAGCTCAGGGTGCATTCAGGCCATGGGTTCATCTCCATTGCTAATCTGCGGGCGCTTCCTTGCCTTACAGCCAACACGAAGCCCCAGGTGCATTGTCCACTCCAGTTGGTGGCCTTCAGTTGAAGTGTCTCTAATCCCTAGAGAGTGTGAGGGGTATCTACAAACCTCCACCTACGGTCTCTTAACTTAGGGGGAACCTGGCCACTAATTAAATTTCTGAAAGTTCTGCCTGAAGAAACCAAGCAGGCCAACCCTTCTCTGCTGTTGGGAAATGCCTCTTGGTTTGGGTTGCCTGGGTGCATCCTTTTTCTTCCTTCCCCTTAATCTTGGCAACATTGTCCGTTTCTGGAGAACTACAATTCACTGTAACAATACCGAATCATTATAAGACAACCACTATCTTGGGAAGACAGCCCTTCTAAGGAATTCAGGGAGCTCTGGCAATAACTAGCACACACTGAGCACATAGTATGCATCAGTGATAAATGTGCTGCTTGGGTCACCTCATTTAACTTTCACAGTTGAACTCTCACCGCCATATAAGTTAAGTTGCTGCCAGAGCTAAGAAAGGTGGGGTAGCTTGTCCACAGTCACATGTGTAGTAACTGGGAGTCTAACACCCAATTTCTCTCGTCACCTCTACTCTTGCTCCTGTTTCCAGGAGGTGAGCTGCTGCCACCATGAGCTCCCATTCACTCGTAAGGCAACTCGAGGGAAATGAGCTGCCCGATAGATAAGGTCAAAGCTAGAGCCCCAGACAGTGATTCCCAGCCCCGGCTGCTCGTTAGAATCACCTAGAGAGTTAAAAATGCAACCAAAAAAACAATGCCCAGGCTGCTTCCTTAACAAATCGGATTTAATTGATCTGGGCAAAGGCCTAACATTAATAGTTTTAGAAAGCTTTCCAGGAGAGTCTAAAAACGGTAGCCACATTTGAGAATCTCTGACAGATTTCCCAACTCCCAGTCTAAAATTCCTCCCCTTAGCTCATATTCCAGCCAATCCAGCTGGGAAGTGGCTCTGGGCAGGCAGTCAGGTCCCCCCGACATACCCCAAGACAGCAGAGAACATCTGCTTAGTTTGCTTACCTGTCGGATGGGGAGAATGAGATCTCGCACAACTACTGATTATATCTGAGAATGTAAAATGCTTATTCTAGCACAGAGTAAGTGCTCTGTAAGTGGCAATGGTGGTGAAAATAGATGCCATAGAATTAGGAGGAGTAGTTTTCTGAACCTAGTCCAGCTCTCACAGCCCAATGGCAGAACTGCATTAGCCATGGGCACTTGGCACAAGTGCCATCACTTTTGTCAAACACTAACTTCTCAAGTCAGTCTTGGACACACACACACACACACACACACACACACACACACACACACACACACCAGAATCTTCACACCTACGTATGTGTCCAGGAAGTGGCCCCTTCAGCAACATTCTGTGTGGCTAAGCCATGATGACAGATAAGCTTGCCATCCTGGGGTTATCAGTGCCAATTATCACAGTTTTCACTGTCTGTCTGATTATGCAGAAGTCTAGGGCAGGACCTCCCAATACGGAGGAAATGCAGAGAGGAATCTCTTACTACTCACTTGCCTAATCATTTCCACTTAACACACAGTGAAAGCAGAACTTTGTGACACACTTGCCCTGTCTGGGCAAAGGTTCTGCTTTTTCTGGAAGATCTTGGAAAAAGAAAAAAACCCAAACACTTGACCATGAAGGAGGGAGAGCTTCTCAACCTTTTATCCATTCAACAAGCACTCAGTTTCTTCACCTGCATACCATTCATCTGTGTGCCCAGCACTGTGCTGGGGGCCGACCTGAGCACAGGTTAGAGATGTCATTGCCCTGGAGTTGACAATGGTGTCCTGGGGAGAAAACAGATGTGGTCAGGCCACCCCAGTACTGGGTTTGGGATACCTAGAAGGGCTTTGCAGTCTGTCAGTGAGCACGAGGTTTCAGGAACCTCATGGCAATGCTGAAATTCATCCAGGATGCACTAGTATAATCATAATGGTTATCCAACTATCAAGACACTTCTGCATCAGCTGGCAGATTGCCGCTGTCCTGACCATGCATACTGCCCTCACTACCACCTGAAAATGTAGCACTGAAAAAGTTAACTCCTGACACACAAGAGATCTCCAGGACAATATTCTGGCACCACCCCAGCCTTCTGATTGGTTAGTGCCTGTGGTGAGCGGGTTGTCCAACATTCTGAAGTTTACCCTGCCTCTTGGTCAGTGGCAGCTGTAGAGTTCCTTTGCAGAAAGGTTTTAGGGGTTGTAATCTACTTGCAAGGTAGAGATCAGAGACCTGTCTCGAAGCTGCATATGCACAGCAAGTTCATGGGTTTTACTTTGATTGTGTGTCTATTTGGGATACCTTAGGGGAGCTGATGGCTATTTGAAGGGACTAAAATCCCTACCTCCACAAACCACTTCTTGGCAAGGCTTCCATTCTAAATTTTAAAATTTAGGATGCCTATTTTTTCAGAAAGACCCTTTCATAAAGAAAAAACAACAACAACAACTAAACATATCAAAATCCACACAAACACTTAAAAAGAATATTTGTCACTCAGAAAAAAAATGGATAATAGGTTTCCATTATGTGTGAGACTCTCCCTGATTGGGAAACTTATCAGAAAGGCATTCACTGGCAAAATATGGCATGGCCCTCATACGGTAGTTTGCACATGAGAAGCAGCTCTGATGGTTGCCACCAAAAGTTAGTGTGTTCTGCCAGGACAGTTAGCATTGTCCAGAGGGGGACCCAAGAAATGGTTACCTAATGATGCACTGTGTGGTCCCAGGCCCCTCAGACCCGTGCCTTGCTCTGTCCCTGCTCTGCTCTTTGTTACATCCCTACCCACCCTGTATCTCCAGGCTTCCTACTGGATTTGACCAATGGGAAGTTTTGAAAGGTGATTGGCGGGCAGGAGTAAGGGAAAAGCCAGGCTAGTTCTCCTCCTTCTCTGCCTCAGGCAGCATTCCAGGCTGTAATCTATAACCTTGGTGGTACCAGCTCCCACAGGGCAAGGCTGCCATCTTCTGCCAGGAGAGTGGCCCCTAGGCTGCCACAATTTGGCCTTCTCCTCTTTCTCCTCCAGCTGGGGAGTTGTTGGCTTTCTCCTGGTAATCTTGGATTGCCTCACTGGTCTGTGTTGGTTTTTCTGCATCCCCATCACCTGTGAATTCCTTGCATGAAATTCTCTCTGTTTCACGCTGCAGAGTCTCTTTTCCTGGTTGGACTCTGGTTCACTGACTAGCTGTGCTCTTTAGAATGTTCCTTTCCTTCCCTAGGCTTCAGCTTCTTTGTTTGTAAATGAGACTGGAGGAAGCACTTACCAAGTTTTATTTCAGCTTCATGGTATCTGTGGATTGTGGGGCTCTGCATAGTGGGCAGACTCCAAGGACTGAAACACCCTTCACACTTCAGGATGGTCTGGAAACATTTTGTTTTGGTTTTCCCCAAGGTAGTTTTCATTTTGAACTACAACTTTAAATCCTTTCTTTGGAAACAGGCAGAGTATAAATGATAAAGAATATACTTTTTTAATTACTCCATTTTAAAAGCAATAGATTCATTGTTTCTTTCTTACTAGTTTCATAATTTGGCATCTCCTTATTGTTTCTTTAACTAAGTGCTGTAGGTTTAAATGTCTTAATAATCCACCATTTGGCAGCATGGCCTGTGTTTGTGATTGTATTCCCAATTCTTTCTCCTTTTCCTTCTTTTTTCCCCCACATTTTTGTTAACATTTTTAGGTTTGGGCCATATAAATCACCATCTTTCTGGGTTGAGAGATTCTCATCGTTTAGTTTCTCCTCAAGCCCCCATTTGCCCTGGATCATTTTAACTGCCTTTGTCTGCATCCTTGGAAATCTTTAGATGTTTTCCATGGCTGAGCATTCAGTGCTCCATAGGTGAGCACTCAGAAGATAGGAGTGGATGTGTGGTTTAGGTGGAGAGTGGTCCTGTTGGTTTCCCATTTTCCCCTTCCAAGCACTATGTTGGATGCAGCCCCTCACCCTCCTCCCCAGCCCGTTCCCCGGGGCGGAGGTTCCAGTGGGCCTGGCGAGGAGCAGCCCCTGTGCTGCTTGCTGGGTCCTGTTGGGCAATCCTTGTGGCAAGGCCCATGGACTTCCTCTGCTGCCTCCTGAGCTCATGGAGGCAAGACTCAGGCAACCAGACAGCTAGAAGCACATGTTGTTCATAGCCAGATCCCTGTCAGGAGTGATTCAGCAGGCAGTGACACATTGGCTTCCTAGAACTGGACTCTGAGAGGAAGAACAGGGATGGCCACACATGTGGCCTCATAGAAGCAGCCCAAGTGTTTGGGAGTCAGACATGGTTCCATTGCATACACGTAATGCAAACATCTCTAATATTCAACGATATTTACTGAGCTCTAACTATATGATATGTACTATGCGAAATTTTTCTGCATACATTGTCTTGTATAATCTGCATAGTCATACGGGATAGATTTTTACAGATGAGGAAACAGGCTGAGAGTAATTAAGCAATTTGACCAATACCATATAGCTAGAAAGTGATAGAGCAAGGAAATCCCCCAGGTCTATCTGCTTTCAGTCTCTTTGCCACATGCAATTGAATTAAATTTTCCATGCGTCAACTACCATGTCTTTCACATCAGGATATCAGTGCCTATCTTGCAGAATTATTTCATATTCTCTCTCTCTCTTAGCATTTATTGAGCTTCAATTTTATCTATGCACTGAGTTACATCTGGATAACAGTAGGAGTCACTAGCCAAAAAAAAAAAACAAGTGTAATTTCAAACAACTCAATAAGTAGGCAGAATTTACCTGCTAGGTAGAAAGTATTTGGGGAGTCTCTCTTAAAGCGTTACATAGGTCTGGACTCAAAACACACATGAAGAATTCATAGCACCATAAAACCATGGAGGCACATTCCCACCCCTCCCCCCCACACATCCGATTTGTACATGTGGAGCTGCTGGAACGGGTCCCAGAACAACTCACAGGGCACAAGTGGAGCCCTCAGATCCCGTCTGTCTTTTTCTGTCCAAAGCTCTGATAGAGAACTAGCTCAGAATAGGCCCTGAGGCAGTAGGCTGGCACCAGGAAGTTATTTGGACGTAGCTGGAACCAGGCACGGTAGCAAGAGATCAGTCCTTTTCCATTTGTGAATGTAGCATTCAAGGTGTCAGTAGCTGAGAGCATACTGAGTGGTCTTTGAGGTCCAGTGGGGTGGGAGAATGGGCAGAGTGCATGCTGCAATATTTGCAGAGCCACCACTTGAGTCACTTTCTCTTAAAGATAGTGCATCTTGGCAAGAATGGGTTATCCTCCTGTCATGCCGGGTGTCATGCGGGGTCTCAGCTACCACTCCCCACATAAGAACACAGGACATGGTGAGACCAAAAAGGAACACCCACGGAGCCATAGATAGGGGAGTCATACCACTATAGTCTTGCTGGCGGCTGGGTTGGAGACACAGGTAGCAGGAGCCACACGACCTGCAACCCGCTGTCCGCTTCTCTGCCAACCCACCATCCCCATTTGCTAGCTGCAATCCGCCGTGCTAACTGCAATCTGCTCTTGCTCGCTCAGCCACCATCTTCTTGCTAGCCTCCCATTTGCTGCTAGCGTAGCCACAGCAGTTATATTAGTGGCCAGTGGCTCACTGGTTACAGCTGATGGCCATCCAATCACAGTTGATGGCCATTTACTACCTGAGTCAGCACCTTTCCACGTGAGGCCGAGAGCCTGGAAACTGCACTCCTGGCTCTGTCCCCAGACCTCCATTCCTGGTTACCTAGGAGGAGGAACACCCTAGATAGGTAAAACCAAGCTTGCTCATTCATGAGGACAAAGCCATCAAGGAAAGACAGGACTGGAATGAAGGTGCTTGAAGCGGCAGTGTACATGGGGAGTTCATGGATCCGAGAGCCTGAGAATGACTGGGGCTAGAGCAGGAGCCAATAAAACATTTCTATTCTCAACTCTGGGCTTTGCTGCTTTACTACCGGATATCTAGGCAACATTCCCACTGCTTTGCAGGAGAACGAAGGGACACCTGGCTGCCTTCAGAATAGTTGTGTCCTAACGAGAGGTCTGGACTATAGATCATATGTACATCCCTTGTCAGAGGAAAGCATATTAAAAGTTCCTCTTCTCTGATTTCTGGAGGTGGAAAGCCTCAAAGGGAAGGAGCAATCAATTTGCAATTTTGGAAGCACAATCAATTGTATACTAATCTGTGGAAATTTTATATTCATCTAACAGTGGATAGCATCACCACCTGGTTTCCTTAAGTATTGTGTCAACATTATCTGTATCTTAGCTTTACATCCAGCTCACAGCAGACTGGAACTAGAAGGAGAAGTCTTTACAAAGAACAACAACAAATAACTTAGTGGGCCTCCAGAGCGTTGAAGCCAGGGAAGGACAGCATTTTAGACAGGCCATAGCAATGTTTAGATAGCTATTTCCCGCCAGTCTGCAAAGTAAAGCCATCTTTCCCCAACAGAGAATGGGGAGCCATGGACAAACAGAGATAAGAGAACAGAAAGGAGATGAAGAGAAGCATTAGGGAGGGAAATATTTTTAGAATAGCAAACATGCTATATTCAAACTGACTGCCCCAAATGCCTGCTCCTCTGGGAAGACTTCCTAGTCTCTGGGGTCACCACTCCCTTCTCTAAAGGCCCATAACCTGCTTTATCATCCCCTTCTCTATTGAACTGAAATGATTAGTTTCAACATCTATCCTCACGTTTAGATTCTGAACTTCTCGAGACAGAAAATGACAGCATTGCCTGTGCCCAATCACCACTGTGCCTGACACAAAGAAGGGCTTGTGTGTTGATTGTGGAGTGTGTTCTCGTCATATGTAGGACCCTCCGTGTGCGAATGACCCCAGGCCTATGCTATAATCTGTTCATGTGGACCAGGTAGGACCACCTGTCCTAGGGAAGTGACCAATCTCACCCAGTGAGATCTTTTATTTTCCCTGAAGTTCTTAACTTTGTGACTTTAAGTCCTATATTAAGAGAAGCTACAATTGTCCCACATCATTGTTACATTTTAAAGGATCGGTGAAAAAGGTATTAGAAAGTTTGCTCAAAGCATGAGGATGGTTTTCTTCCTAATACTAAGTAAACCACAAATGCAGGCCCCCACCTTGTATCTACAGAAGCATCACGTGTACATAGGCACACCTGCCAAAAACTCCAGAATAGAAACTGATTGATGAGTTATGATGGTGAAATTGCAGTTGTAGTTTATCTTTGTAGAAAAAAATCGCTTTGTGATCTTTATTGTGTTTGTACAAAGATGAATGAATAAATATGCAAACAAAGAAATATAAAGTAAATAGATCAGGAGACGGGAAAACAAAAATCAGGCTTAAATGTCCAAATTTCTGTTGCTGAAAGAGCAAGCAATGATTTTTTTATAGTTGTACTGAAAGAACAAATTATTTAGAATAGCACAGCAGCTGGGTATTGAAGATTTTTAAGAGAAATCATCTGAAATTCATGTTACCCCTCCCTTTGGGGTTGTGAACTAGGGTTTATTCTTGCGTTTCCAGTGGTTGACTGCCATGGACAACTCTGTGGAATCAGGGAAAGGGCAAGAATTTTCTATCCGTTTCTGCTTGATGACGTGTCCATTAGTCATCTCCTCTTTCTCTCTCTACTAGAAACAAGTGTGCCGTGTCTCACTCAGCCTCTGAGAACTATGCCGGGGCAAAAGTTTAAGATTAGTGAGGCTGGTTCAGGATGTGAATCTTGCTGAAAATCAAATGAATCCCATGAAACTCCCATGGTTGCCAAGAGACATGGAATCATTAAATGTCAATTACCATTTCCCTCAAAATAGCTCAAAAATCACCTATTGTTTAAGTTTTAGAAGTCTCACGATATGCTAGATTTAAAACGACGTGGATTAAAACCCCGACTTCACTCTTTCTAGCTGGGTAACTTTGGCTAAGTTACTTCTCTGAGCCTCATTTTCCCTTCTCTGTTTTCTTTTCAGAAGTAGTTATGGGGCACAGTCTTATAAACTGCAAAACACTCTACCTGTGTTAGTGTGACCTACATAATTCACATCAGGGACGAGAATGTGCGTGAAAGAGCCTGAAAATAGAAAAGACATCAAAACTAAATGATTGTCATTGGCGTTCCTGTGTCTCTTTGCTTGTATATTATTTTTACTATCTCTGAGCTAGATTTTCATATCTATGGGATGTGAACAAGAGGTGACCTGACACCTCAAAAATAATATTTAAGTTTTAAAAAGGAATCTGGGAATGGTTTCTCAGTAATGTTTCACTTTACAGAATAATTCACAGTGGTTTATTATTGTTACTATTTAATGTTATATATTATTATAATTGATAGTATTAAGGACCTGGCTGTCCTAGTTCATTTTAAGTGTGATTTAATTCACAAAATGTTGTTTGGAGCCCAGTTTGCAAAGGCGCAGTACAGTGACACACCAGGCACAAACGAAGTATTCTAGTGGACACTGGCAAACGAGGCTTTCAACACCAGATAAAAAGTAATTGCAATTGACCCCTCCATGGTCTGTAAGTGGATACCTTACGTGTGTGTATGCTGACATTCACAGTGGAGCCCAGCCATGTGCGTGTGTAAGTCTATGTTTTGAGCAAAGAGAAAAATCCCTTCCTTTGGTCCTAACTTAGCCCTCTCTGGATTTGACCTCTGGGTGGTGTCCCTCACATCTGCCTCACGGACCCTCTCATGGTCTCTGACAGCCTCCAGCCTCTGCTCTTGGTGCCTTTGTCTTGGTTCCAGCTGAGCATGGTCATGACATACTCTTCGAGTCCCTGCTTTAATGAGTCCTTGTCGTGTTCCCCCTGTTCTTCTTATCTGAGCAATCCTGACTTCAAATAACTAAACAACAGTTGCGTGGACTCCAGCTGCATGGATTTGGGGAGGAGACAACCAAGCTCAGATCCTGACAGTGACTGTGGCCAATTACCCTCCCTGGACCCTGGACAAGGTCACTTCCACATTCAGTGGCTTGATTTTCCTCATCTGTAAATGGCGATAATGATATCTATCACATATTTTTTTTGTATTAAAAAGATAGTTATTTTTAGCATGGTGCCTAAGAGGTAACACGCTCTCAATAGGTTATGAGTGTCACTGTCGCTGTTGTTATTATTGCTAGTATTACTGTCATTGTCATCGTGTGCAGGACCCTCTTAGAAGAGCTATTATAAAGTACACATCCATTTGGTCCTGGTGTAATGACTGTGGTAGAGGACTTGGTGGCTAGACGTTTCCTATCTGTTCACTCACAAATGCATCTGATGCCCTCCAGGACACGTGGTCGATCATCGATGCTCACACAGAAACCCAGAGCTGGGTAATAAGCACTAAGTTTGTGACTTCGTACTGCCCTATTGATTTATTTCTTTCAGCACGTTTACCTCCAAACTACTTGTAGCTCGGATTAATATGAAATCAAAAGGAGAACTGTATTCCCTACCATGCATCCACAAACTTAGAGAACAGGAGTGGTCCAAGTAGTTGAGGGACAGAGAGGAAAGGTAGTTGCGTGTAGTTTATACACTTGGATCCATCCACACATAGACAACCAAAGGCAGCTTGAAAGATAGGGAATGAAGAGGAGCAACTAGTAATGCTCAAAAATATAAAAAAATGAACAAACCAAAGAAAGAAATTTAATTGAGCAAGTGATCAAAAGGTTTCCCGTGGCTATGTGAGACAGCCAAGAATGTTTGCCTGGCAAGGAAGACTGGGAGAGCCTGGGTCTCATTCTTCTGAAGTTTTGGGGGGTGGGGGGGCATCATGTAGAGGAAGGAGTTTGTTCTGTCCCCACTCCCCAAGGGATGAACAGGACCAATGAGTGAGAGTAAGAGCGCTCAAACTGAGCCCAACAGAAGAAAGAACTTCTTAACCATTTCAGTGCCCCCCAAAATGTAATGGAGTGCCTCTGGGTCCCTAGTTCTAGAAGGGTTCAAGCAGCAGCTACATGCCCATATCTCTGGGATGTTGATGACATGGGGTGTGGGAGTATTGGTTTCAACGACCTCTCTCAGCCTCTTTAAGATTAAATAAAATTTTACCAAGATATAGAATTTCTATGCTTTGTTTTCCTGAACATTAAAATAGACATAATGTCACTTTCCAATCCCATCAAATGGGATGCTCCTTATTAAAATGTATAAGAAACGGAATTTGCCACTATAAATAAATAGATATTATCTTTGAATATTGAAAGTATTTAAATATAGAGCAGACCAAATTATTTTCAACTTTCTGAAATAAGTTTGTAGGAGCTATGTAGGAGAAGAATCTCTAAAAATCTCTTTTAATTCTGTCAAGCTTTCCTTTTTTTTTTTTTTTTAAATAATGTCACCTATCTCAAAGACATGACAGAATTACCCACTGTGAATTATATTGGCTAAATCTTTCAGAAATCCAGATTTATAATAATACATCATTAACAATTATGTTCCTTAAAGCTTCCATTTTGATGCTCTGTATGCCATATATGATTTTAACAGCCCTCTATGAGGTAGATATTTATAGTATTCCCATTTTACAGAGGAGAAAACTGAGGTTCTGAGATCAAGAAACTTGTTCCAGGCCACTCAGCTAAATGTGTGGCTGTCTGACTCCTCAGCACCTGATCTTTCCACTGTGTCACATTTCTCGACCACTTCCTGTCTTGCCTGAACAAACAAAGTTCAGGTCACACCTCCAAGCAATGATGACATACCCCCGTCACACCTTCAAAGTAAACCCTATAATTTGTAAGTCTGAGTTGGAAATTCTTTGGCTCTGTGTTCTTGTCTGGCCTGCTCAGGAAAATGTTTATTTTGAAATATGCCTCTCTCAGAATGGTTGGATGTTTTTGATAGCCCTTCACGCATGGACCATGTTGAACTGGAGGTGTAGAGTCATTACTTCATCTCACAACTGGGACTGCCCCTTCGCCCTCTCCTCCCAGTTTGGGGTCTATTTCAAGGAGGGTGTTAAGGCTATTAGTAGGTCCATGGAGGCTATTAATAGAGCCCAGGGCTTCAGCCAACTCACCATGTTTATGTTTTTTTGGGTTGCGCTGCAACCGTTGTTGGTAATTATAGCTGCGTGGGTGAGGATGCGTACTGATGAACAGTTCCTCCTCTAAGTTTCCTCTTTGCAAAGCCAAACACTGGGGGTGTCTAAACTCACAGTCTTATCATAAAGTCCGTCATGTCTAGTATCACTGGTATATTTCCTGGCCAACTGAAGGAACCAAGGAGGTGGAAAGATTTCAAGGTAATTCACCTCATCATTTGGGTTACAACCTGTGTAGTCAATGCCTCCTTTAAAAAAAAGTGACAAAAGAAAGTTGTTTCTCCTCCTACCTGTAGATAGTACCAGCAAGATTTCCCCTTTGTGATGATAAAGCATTTTCCACAGTCTTTGCAGATAAATATGCAAGAGGATTCATTGGTCTAATTGAAATGATGAGCCCCAAGGAAACTCGGAGAAATGAGTGGTGCACTGTGTCCAGTGAATTGTTGTAATCTGATACCCCAGAGGTACATGCAATCTCTTCACCAGTGAAGGGGGAGAGGTCACCTTTCCCAGCTTTTCTCTTCGTTCTCTGGTGTGATAAGAGAAATGGTTGGTCTCAAGGATGCTCCCTGAGCTGAACGTGTGGCGAGCAGAAGTAAGGTCCATCTGATTGGAACCAGTCAGTTGAACTTGGATGTGCCAAAGAGACATCAATGGAGTAGAAATAGCTGAGAGAAATAAAAGTAAAAATGCTGCCACCTTCAAGGTATATACTTTGGAGGACATTTTACCCCACTCTCCAACCTCACCCATGCCTTTGGGCAATGGCAGTAGAAAGTCAACTAGTGGGAAAGAGAAATTGGGGCCTTCTAGGGGGAACTTGTCTAATTCCATCTTACATGCCCTTGTCATGTCCTATATGTGCCCTCACTTGTCTAGTTCATCTTCTCTGATGACAGACTAAGTAGGTAACTATTCAAGCTTTTTAGAAGGTATGGGCCAAGGCTGGGATAAAGTGGTGCATGAAGCCAAGAGGAAGATACCCATGTGGTGTCCAAGGACAAGGTCAAAAAGCATGTGACAGGTCATTAAGTAAAAGATAAGCCAGTCACAAAGGACCACATATTGTGTGATTACATTTATATGAAATGTCTGGAATAGGCAAATGCTGTGTTTCCCCGAAAATAAGACCTAGCCGGACCATCAGTTCTAATGCGTCTTTTGGAGCAAAAATTAATGCAAGACCAGGTATTATATTATATTTTTATATCATATTATACCCAGTCTTATAGTAAAATAAAACTGGGTCTTATATTAATTTTTGGCCCAAAAGACGCAGTAGAGCTGATGGCTCGGCTAGGTCTTATTTTGGGGGAAACACGGTGTATAGATAAAGAAAACAGAGTAGTCATTGTCTAGGGTTGAGGGGTATAGGAGGTTGGACGGTGATGGCTAAGGGTATGTATGGGATTTCTTTGGGGGTGGTGAAAATGTCCTAAAATTGATTATGGGGATGAACATACAACTCTGTGAATATGCTGAAAGCCATTGATGCGTACTTTAATTGGGCAAATTGTAGGGTATAAGAATAATTATCTCAACGAAGCTCTTAAAAATAAAAGGGAAGAAGTGATACATTTGGGGACCTGAGATGTGGAAAATCCAGAAAAGTTGAGTGAAGCTCAGTGAGACAGAGAATGCTAACAGCAGATGGTCTGCTGAGTGGTCATGGGAGGGAGGTCAGGCTGCTCTACGCAGAGGTTTTATACAGTTCCAGCTACAGCTCATGTGTTTTGAAAAGGCCTGAGGTGGATATTCCCCTCATGTGAAAGACCTCTGGGGGTCACAGCAGGATAATTGTAATCTATTATACTCCCATTCTAGAAGAAGGAATCTGTCTAAATATTGAGCCTGGTCAGCTTGGTGGATCTCACTCCTGTGATAGGATTATAACAATGGAAAAATTAACCTCTTTTCATTTCCTGAAGCCTACTTAGAAATTTAGCTTGTACACTATGATCCATGGGAATTAATTGCTCTTCCAGGTAGCAGTGTGTTTCTATGTTTGTATTTTATGAGGGCTTCACTCAAAGACTTCCAAAGTGGGTCAATCATTGGAGTAGGAAGGTGGTTTTAGTTATATTTCAGGGAAAACCAGAATTACTCAGTATTTCAGCAACAAATAATGAATGAGGAGCCTTTTTTACAAGGTCCAGTTTCAGATACAGTGATGTGAGATTTTTCATCCAGTATCTAGCATGCCCTGGTCCTTCTTCTGTCACTCTCCAACCTGTCTCACAGAGATCTAGAACTGACCCACATGCACATGCACAGTTTTGCTCATGTTGTTCCTTCTGTTTAAAACACCCTTTCTCCTTCTCTGCACTTGGCTAATTCCTACCTATTCTTCAGGAATCTTCTAGGAAGGTTTCCTGGGTTCTCAGGATGGTCTGGAAGTCCTTTCCTATGTTCCCATAACAACTTGTTGTACTCTAGCAACACATTTACTGCATTGTAAAGGGATTATCTATTTATCTGTTTATGTTCTCACTGGTCTAGAAGCTCCTTGCACTGTCCTCAGCCCCTGGGTTAGTTCCCAGCACCTAATATAGTCTTAATAAATGCATGCTGAACCTCTTCAGTGCAAGAGGCTATTCAGTGGTCACCTGGGAAGTTTGACCAAAGAAATTTGGCACCATCCCTCTTAATTCCAAATATCACCCCAATAAATGGGCCCATTCCAAAGGACCATGGAGTGGCAGTTCATTCATTCTTAGTATCCATAAAGTCTAGCACAAGGCTGAGCACACAGTTAGCCCTCCTTAAAAATATTGGCTAAACAGATCTATTGATTGACTCTCATATGATTGACTATCTTACAGTTCGCACTTTCAATACCTTAGATACTCCTACCCTTAAATTGGGTAGGAGTTCATTCATTAGCTGATCAGATGTTCATTCATTAGCTGACAAAAGGACACTGGGAGTTTCCCTATAATGGAACTGCACAACTGTTCAATTTTGACAGAAGCACCACCATCTTGGTAACAGAAGATTTATACAATTATCTGAGTATTCAAATATTCATTTACAAAAATACATGGGAAACAGAAAAAGAATGTGCTGATATTAGTGAAAATAAGCAGAGAGGTCTCACCAATTTAATAAGATTAAGGCAAAAGTAGAAATCACCAGGTGTGCTAGTAGTGGCCGATCTCTAGCCTCAATCGGATGTTCAATGTGTTCAACTATGAAGAAAAAGAACAAATTAAAGAGCATGGTGAAATTCTGGGAGTGTAGTGTCAAATATAGTATCCAAAAGGCAAGACACAGCTAGCATTTTTATGATTATTCTGCAAATTTTTATGAGTCCTTCTACCCTTAACCAAACCAAACAGTATTTAAGTCTATTGTTTGATATCCATCACTTTGAATTTCATGTTTCCATGAATGTAGTATATATCAAAGCAAAGAAGTGACTTGTGTCACATTAGAGGTTCTTGAAGCCTTTTTCAGTCCCAGAAAACTCTGGAAGAGTAACACTTTAAGAGGAAATAGCCAACTGAGGACAAAACTTAAAGATTATATCTTACCTATAGCTTTATTGCTAAGTGATTAAAAGTACAGACATAAGAAGCAGGCATATCTAGATCACCTAGCAATGTGTCTTGATCAGGTTATTTAATCCTCTAACTCTCAGTTTCTTCAACTATAAAATGGGGATAATAACAGTACCTATCCCAGAGGGTGGTTACAAGATGCAAATGAGTAAATACATTCAATGTGCTTAGCCCAGTGTCTGGTACTTAGTCTGAGCTTATAATATAGAAGCCATTCTCTAGGAGAGAAGAAGGATGCTGGAAGAAAAGGTGGGAGGGACTAAACTTAGCCTACTTAACAAATTATCTAGGGCCCCATCGAATTCTGAGCTCTATTAAAAACCCAATGCGGAAACACTTCTATCAGTACTCCCCAATCTACCCACTGGGTCATTCTGGCTTCTGCTGGGTTGAGTGGGAGTGTGCTATTTATTCACTTAATGACTCCTTCCAAGTTAGAGAAGTTGGAAACCCTGACAGTTAGTTGTTCCACCAATTACTTCTTTCATTTCACCACTTCTACACTCAGGAGGGTGTGTCTCCTGTATTATGGTCACATCTGCATTTTGATTTTCAGTTGTTTGAGGCTCCCAGTTCTTTGGAATAGACGATTATGACTCTGCAGTTATACAGTTGGAAGAGGCTTAGGATCTGCTGTTCAAAGCAACACAGGGGCAGATAAGTGCTATGTGATGGATGGTGGGTACTACACCCTCCCAGGAAATATTCACCTTCCTGGGGCCTCCAAGTTTGCTTTACCGTGACATGATTGGGACTGTATCCCCATTTCTATTCCAAAGCTATTCTTGCCTAAGTTTTTTAATGGTTTATTAGAGTTTAGTGATATTATCTATTACTGTTTGACATTTATTATTTATTACGATTACTCCTGCTTGTTCGAAAAATTTGAGAAAAACTCTTGTACTTCTCAGATTGCATCTAGATGTCAAATGCCTTGAAGAGCCAGTCCAGTTAAGTAGAGATGGAATCTGAAGGGGAAGGGGAAGTGGCAGCAAAGAACATGGATGAAAATGAAAAGAATGAGATGGGGAAAAAACAAAAAAGAATCAAGACTATGATGCCAAAGTACCCAGCCCAGGACATAGAACATGGTGGGGAGGTGCTCAATAGTTTAAATTCTACAACCTTTCTTGTCCCGTCAGGCTGCCCTCGCATTTTCACTTGTGAAATAACTACCACACAAAATCAGGAGTCCTAAATATTTTAGAGCACTTCTCTCCTCTTTTTAGGCAGACTTTCCAAAGGCATAGTCAACACTCACCGTCTCCATTTACTCACCTCCAACGTGCTCCCCACCACTCTCATCGGACCTCCATCCCACAGCACCTCTGTAGCTGCTCTCCTACAACATCTCCAGTTGCTTCCAGCCTTCACCTCCCTGGCCTCCCGGAAGTATTTGACATTACTGACTGGTCTCTTCATCTCGAAGCCCTCTTCTCTGCCTTCCTCGAGACAGCTTTCCCTTCTTCTCCCTCACAGTTTCCCCTTCTGGCCCCTTTTTTCTTTCCCCACTGCTTTTAGTCAATGAGTTGAAGGATCTGTCGACTCATTGACGGAAAGATCTTCGCTTTCTGTCCTTCCCACAGTGCAGGGCCATCCCCTGCCGTGGCCAAAACCCTGGGTGTCATTTTAGATTTCTCATATTCCTTTAACTCTCAACCCCCTCCCTCCACTATGTGTCCACCAAGTCTTGGGAATTCCAGCTTTGAAAAACTTCTCTAATCTTTTAACATTCCCACTGCCTTCGTTGCAACTCTCACGTTTCTTGAATTATTTTTAATAGCCTCCCAGCTAGTTTTTCTGCCTCCTGTCTTGCCACTTTCAGACCCATTCTCCCCTCGATACGCTAGTGACCTTTCTAAAATGAAAGTCTAAGTCACCTCCTACTTAGAGTCTAGCAAGTGGCCCCCCATTTCTTGCTTACATAGTAGGTGTGGGGACAGAGCCAGGAGTGCAGTTTCCAGGCTCTCGCCCTCACATGGAAAGGTGCTCACTCGAGTTGTAGATGGCCATCAGCTGTGGTTAGTTGGTCATCAGCTGTAACCAGTGAGCCATTGGCCACTAATATAACTGCCATGGCTATGCTAGCAGCAAATGGGGGCTAGCAAGAAGATGATGGATGGGCTAGCAAGAGCAGATTGCAGTTAGCACGGCAGATTGCAGCTAGTAAGTGAGGTTGGTTGGCAGAGAGAAGTGGACGGCAGGTTGCGGATAGTGTGGCTCCTGCTTCCTGTGTCTCCAACCCAGCTGCCAGCAAGAATATAGTGGTATGACTCCCCTATCTATGGCTCCGTGGGTGTTCCTTTCTGGCCTATGTGGGGAGCGGGAGCTGAGACCCCGCATGCCACCCTGCATGACAATAGGATTAAAAACCCCTTTGCAGAGTCTGCAAGGGACTCTTTGACCTGGCCCCCATATTTTATCTCTTCTCCCTTCCCTCTCTCCAGCTTACACCCTGGCCATCAAACTTCTAGAAGTTCCCCTAAAGCATTATGCTCTTCTAAGTATTTGCAAATGCAAATTTTATATACTTATTTCTGTATTTGCTTCTCATTCCCACCTAAATAAGGACCTGTTTATTCACAAAGGCCTAGTCCAAGCATCATCTCTTTACTCTTCTCTAACTTTACCCCTCCCCTTCCTTAGAGAGCTGACTACTTTCTCTGATCTGCCACAGTATATCTTTGTAAGGTATCTACCACACTTATTTACATGTCTGTCTCTCCGCTAGACTAAAAACTCCTTAAGTGTGGGGAGGATGTCTTATTAGTCTTTATCCTCACCCCTGTGCACAGGGCCTGCCATAAAACAGGCATTTGTTCCATGTGTGATCGATATGAGAACACAGAACCTCATTATCCTTCAAATCAACCAGAATTGAAAACCCAAGAAGCCACCTTTGACGGCTTCACTTTCAGTCTCAGTTGCTCCATCTGAATAGCTTCCTGAGCCCTTCACCAGTTCAGAAAGCATCCAACTTGCCATGAAGTGTGCACTGTCATTTGCTGAGCAGGAGTCAACAGTGATCCTCCTGATAGGGTGCCCTTTGTCTCCTTGCACCCCAATCCACACCTTACAGTTTGTGTATCTTAAAGGTCACAGTCAGGGGCGGTCCTTATCAATCAAAGCATCAGTGGAGAAAAAAATCCCACTCTGGGCTATGGTGAGACACGTTGGTTTCAAAATAGTGCATATCGTTAAATGAGTAATGTTAGTGTGATCTCAGAATAGTAAACACACCCCCACATGGATAATGATATTAGTTGCATTATCTGGAAAGGAAAAAAGGCAACATTTGGGTGCAAGGACTATGTCTGTGTGGGTAATTCAAGTTCTATTAGAACAAGTAAATTGCATTTTTCTAACTGCCTCCCCCCAGTATGGGCACACACACTCCCAAATCAAATCCTTCCTCTGGGGTGAGGTGTGCGATCTAGAGGAAGTGAAGAGAAGGGGGGGGGCACACACAGAGGGGAAGAAAACAAAGACCTTCATTTTCTAAAACTGTCACTCATGCTGATTGGGAAAGAGTTTCCCAAGAATTGTGAGCGTCCAGCACAGGAAGTAACACTTCATCACACGGCTAATAATCAGCCCTGTGCTTGTCGTCAGGGTTGGTTTTTCCCTTCTGTGGTGAGAGGATGGCCACAGGCAAGCTTGGACACTGTCCCCAACAGCCTGATTGTAGTTATTTAAACGCATCCAGCACCCATCTTCCAAAATGTTTGAGTGCACTGGTCCCATTACACCAAATTCATGTGGAAGGACTCACAATGGCAGACTGGGGTGGGGCATCGAGCTTCTTCGGCAGTTTCAAAGAATTTCCATGGAGCGAGACCAACGCCCCCTCTAGATAGCCTTGTCTACGCTGTAGCAGCTTACACGGGGCCTGCACGTATATCAAATTAAACAAAATGTACTTTTTTCTGCCCACCTGCTCACTTGCCGTTGCCTCTTACCACTCTGATGCCCAGGGCTTCCCTCAGAATCCAACATCTTTAGGGTCTCTTATCTGTAAAGAAAACAACCCAATCAGCTGATTCACTCCAAGGTGTTGGCAACTCAAGATGACCAGTGTTTGCCTGTAGAAAAGAGATGAGTCCTTGACCCAAAGGAATGACTCTCTAATGAAGTTTCTGGCACTGTCCTGGGAGCTGGTGGGGCGCCAGTGCCTCTCAAGTCCTCCTGTATTGGTACCCACCAGTGATGAGCACACATAAGCATGACCCTCATGCTGGGGCAGACTTCATTCTCTGACACGAGGCTGATAGCTTTCTTCATGGTTCTCAAGTTGCTTTTATGCAGTGTCTGTGTTAGCTTTTTTTTCAGAAACACTGCAGAATAAGTTAAATCCCAAAGGTCCTTGTCTGAGGCCTGAAGATCCTTAGCACGTTGCCAGTCTATCCTAGACTTCACTAACAGAAAGGACACAGACTGAGGTGAGACAGGAAGGTCATCACCATGTGAGCCTTTAGGTGATGCCTGTAAGTAATATGGTAATCTTACAACAGATGTATGAATGTCCTCGTCCATTTATTTATTCAATAATCACTTATTACACTCCCACTGTGTGCCAGCAATTGTTCCAGAGCTGCATCAAAGAACAGAATTGACAAAGTCCCTGCCCTAGCAGAGCTGAAAGCTGAAAATCAGTTTAAACTCTTTCCATCTGTTTCCAGAAAGCAGAACTGGGACAAATGGGTAAGCGTCTCAGGGAAGCAGATTTCTGTTTCACATAACATACGACCAAATATGGAATGGTAATGAGCACCCCATCAGGGAGAGGTCTGAGAAGAAGCTGCATGACTGCTTGTTGCAGAGCGACTCATGCAGGGAGCTGGACGAGATCCATTGTCTTCAACTATTTCTTTTGAGCAGCAGGGATCTTTTTTCAAACAAAATCTTATCTTTAACTCCAATATATAAAAAGGCAGAGTCACTGTGGTGGACGGGGCAAATATGGATCTAGAGGACCCTCTGCATGTCCCTCTGTCTGCTAAACTCTACATATCTGCAAGCTACTAGGTGAGATAGTCACGAGGCTCCTGGCCTACCCTAGTGTCATGGGGATCAGTCAATCTAAGCAGAATGGCATAGGCCTCTCACCAGAGTCTTTCCCTCCCTCTTCCTCATGTCCACCTTTTTCGAGGAGAACATGTGGGTAAGCCAGAGTGAAGAGCCAGAGGCTCTGGAGTAGAATAGGGCACTTAATAAATTTAAGGAATGCTATCTGAGAATGCCAATATGAGCCAAAGACATTGCTTCATTTGAGTGGACCTGAAAATCATAGAGTGTCTCCTCCAGCTCCCCGAAGAGCCAGTAGTCTGGGATCCTGAACCTTGAGGAAAAGTCAAATAGATGAACAGAGCCTTGGAGGAAGAGGGCAAAAGACTGGAGAGAGAGAGAAAAGACATTCACAGTCTACTGTCTGAGACATGGAAGAAATTAGCACAATTCTCTGGTCACCACACATGTATTCATTATCTTCTAACGTAAGGTTTACTTTCTAGCAATGGACTCTATCATCACACCTTCTCAGTTATAACAGGTATTAACTAAGGGATTGTACATTATTCTGCAATCTGGAGCAGGAAGTTGGAGAAGCAGCCTCCCTTCAGATGCTGTGCCTGGAAAGTCCCATCCTCGTTGGGCACAATGTGCTTGGAAAGGAAAGCCATCAGCAGCTCAGAGTTCTATGGGCTGGCATCTACTGACTGGCTTGGGGCTGGTGATGGGATGTGGGAGAGGAGAATCTGGCAGGTTGAAATAGAGTTTGAGGTCTTCCCAAGCATACAGCTACCATACAGACCCTCGAGTTTGCCCAATCATAACCTTATCATCCTATCAGCTAGAATTTTCCTGAAAGTTCCTGAGAAGTTCATCAAAATTGACTCATATCTTCTAGCTTTATAGTCTACAAAGTTATGAGTTCAAGTAAATGAGTCAGCTGAACTTTTCTTAGCCATGGAAAATCTGTGGTTTTCCAAAGTGTATAACATACATGAACCATGATTTGGGCTGGGGAGCAGATATCAATAGGTGTTACTTAATAGAATCCTGAATACTTGGGGAAACTTGTTTAAACAAAACTAAGCAGGTTTCATTACTACAAGACTTCCAGAACCTTGAAAATGCTAATGTAAATTGTGATTCTCCAAGAAGGGAATGTAGTCTACAGTTTTTTCTAATTGTATTTGAATTCCGAATACTTTTTCTCACAGGGCAACTTAAAGCACTCCATTTTCCTGAAACATACTGTGGAAAATGCTCTCAAAAACCAAACAATTAACCAAATTATATTAATTTAGAGCTTCATCTTTAATTAAAGTAAGCCAGTACTGGTCTTTGTTTTTATTAGAAATAGGATGGACATCTTTTTGCAGAACTCTTTGTCTCTATTTCTACTTCTTTTGAATGGATACCTATAAGTAGAATTAATACGTCAAAGTATATAAATATCTGTAGGCTCTGGATACATATTGTCAAATTGCCTTGCAGAGGACTTTTACCATTTATATATCCCCAGCAACTTATGAGAGTGATATTTTATCACACCCTCACCAACATTCAATATTATCATTTTTTAAAAATCAGTGTTAATTTCTAAAAACTGCCATAACTGTTTTCACTTTTCATTACCGTGAATTTAAACATTTTTATATACTAATTTTTTTCTCTACTATTTCCAATAATATTTTATCTTCCTATGATTTGTCTACAGATAATATACCTATTTTTCTCTTGTGGCCTTAATATTTTTCTTGTTGATTTGTGTGAACTCTGTTAAGGTAATTGATTGTCATATTTGTGACGCATATTTTTCACAACTTGCTGTTTACCTTTTAATTTGGTTTATGATTTTTAATATGTAAATATTAACATCTATTTATATTAAAATGTGGCTCCTTTACATTTTTACTTCTTCCTTTGCTTTCCTGCTTAGAAAATTCTTTCTCACTCAGAAGTCACACAAACACTTGATTTTTCTCTGGATGTTTTATGGCTTCATTTTTTTAAAATCCTTTTTTAAAAATATGGCATGCTGCTTGCTTTTTAAACTGAATAAAATATTTTCTTAATGACACAGGATCACTATTTTGAGTAGTGCTTAAAGTTTTGTACCATCAAACAGAACATCCCCCCCACCCCCCGGAGCCACTGCAGGGGGTAGAGAGAATTTTCCTCATTCTCTGTGACCACAGACTCCTATGATTTACTAGTTCTATGGCTGATTTTCAGTTTTGATTTCTTCTTTTGACATTAGGTTCCGAGCTCTCACTTTCTGTTGTAGACAGTTGTCCGCCACTCACAGTGCACCCTACTTTTAAGAGTTCATCTATCAAATAACCCTATTTGTATTACTGTGAACTACAGATATGTAGCATTGAGCCTGGGTGTGGGAGACAGAATAATAGCATCCCAAAAATGTGCATGTCCTAACCAGGGAACGTAGGACTATGTTATTTTACCTGGCAAAAGGGAATTCAGGTTGCCGATCAGCTGACCTTGAGATGTGGAGATTATTCTACCATGTTTCCCTGAAAATAAGACCTACCCCGAAAATAAGCCCCAGTTAAGACCATAAGCCAGATGGACGTGTTTAGTACGTTATGACGATGTTCCAGAAAATGATGACATGACTGTATTTGAATAAATGCAGATTGTTGCACAGGAAAAAAATAAGACGTCTCCTGAAAATAAGCCCTAATGGAGCAAAAACTAATATAAGACCCAGTCTTATTTCCGAGGAAACAGAGTAGATTACTGAGTGGGCCCAATGTAATCACAGAGGACCCTATAAGTGGAAGAGGGAAGCAGGACAGTCAGTGTCTAAGTGATTCGATGTGAGAAAGACTTGACCAGTCATTGCTGGCTTTGAAGATGAAAGGTAGCTACCACCCAAAGAATTCAGGAGGCTGGAAGCTAGAAGCTGGGAAAGGCACAAAAATGGCGTCAGCCGGAGAGCCTCCGGAAAGCAATGCAGCCCTCATGATACGGTGATGTTAGCCCAGTGTGATCCATTTCAAACTTCTCACCTCCAAAACTGTAAGACAATGAATCTGTGTTGCTTTAAGCTACTAAATTTGGGGTGATTTGTTACAGCAACAATAGAAAACTAACACAGTTGGTCTAGAAGTCTGTTAAACAGAGAAAACTGCATGGGATTTAGTGGTTGGCCTTGACGACTGCTATTGTGGCTTCTCTGAGGTTTTATTTTCCCCCACTTGCCCTCCCAATTATTTCCATGGCTGCAGGAAATCTAACCTACATCTAGATCAGCGCCTAAATAAGGCATTATTATTTTACAAGAATTGGCCCCGACAAATTAAGTTGTAAACTTTGGGTCAAAGGGTGAAGTAAAAGGAAGCTGCAGAGACAACATGTTTAAAAAGTTTTTCAGAGAAATCACAAGGCTGGACCTTCTGCCCAGTTTGGAAGAAAGAATGTCCAAGAGAGGGTCATGACTTCTGAACTGGGTGAGAGCATCACCATTTAGTTATCTGCACTAGGTCAGACAACTATCACTGTCTCTGGGTAAAATCCCCTCTGTCTCTAAAAGACTGGGTAGTTCAGGGGCATGAGATACAAATAATCCACTTAACAGAAGGAATCTTCTGGGAGTCGGGCTGGGGGTTAAATGAATCTTGTGCCACCAAGGGCCCTGGATCCAGAACAAGTCATAAAACATGAACTAGTCCAATTAAAACTCTGTAGTCCTCAAGACAAGTACACAAATAAGAATATGAGGGAATCAGAAAAGAAGGTGCCAGTACTGGCAGTAGCGAGGGGGAATGTGCCCCTAAAATGTATCAGGATGTTTGCCCATTAGCCTAAGTGGAACCTGCACTTAAGTAATTTGTTGTTACAGATGTGGATGAGGATGCTGTAGAGTATGCACTATTTATCTCCGTATCCCTAATGGATACCGCAGTGCCCTGCATGTAGTAGGTGCTCAATAAATTCTTGTTATGAGAATGAACAAATGAATGAATTTAGTAATCCTCTGCCTTTAAATCCCACTATGGTTCTAGTAACATAGCTCTAATGTCACTTCTTAATAAAAGTTTCCAACCTTGATGTAAAAGACTAATTCATGCAGCCCTAGCTCAAGTTAACATAAAAAGCAAAAGAAGCAATAGGGAAATATTTTATTAATATGTTAGAATTCTTTCTTTTCTCAAAGGAAGAAGAAAACTGGCTTTCTCTGAGTTATAAGATTTGAGGTGATATTTGAGGAAGAAAAGCAAAATGGTTAAAAGTAAAGAGAGAATAATAATTACATCTTAATGTCATAATTTAATATGTAGTTTAATAACTTAATGCATGTGTGGCATTTAGAGAGCAGTGCCTGATATAAATGTACTCAACAGATGGTGGCTATAATTATGACTCTTCAACATTTTTACATCTTCTTCAATAATACTCAGAAAAATAATAACTTAAAATCATAATTTATAAGACCAAAGAATATATCAGCTTGTTAATTTATGAGAAAGGAAAGTAATAAATAGATGATAATAGAACAATCTTTACATGTATAGACTGGTATATATGACACACACAGTTATGAAAATGAGAGCATAGATTGAAATTTATTTTCTTGGCTGTGTTCATTACTTACAGAATCACGTAGTGAGTCCTCTACTAAAGTAAAGAATAACTTCTTCAAGGTGGTATTAAGATGATAATTTTTGAATATGTTGATTTTTATATATAGGGCCTCATTCACATAGGACAGCTTAGGATAGATAAGCTAAATGAGGGGGTCTCCTTCAGGGTCTAGAAACATGAGCACCAAGGTGAAAGGTGACATAGACATCAGATATGTTGGCAGTGTTGACTAAGCCGTATCCTTAAGATAATAACATTCATTTTCAAAGTTCTGCCTGGGGCATTTAAAGATGCATGGGGAATTGACAGCCACCCTAAACACTAGTCTCAAATGCAAAAAAAAAAAAAAAAAAAAAAAAAAAAATCAACTCTTATAAAAAACAAAATAAAATATAAAACATAGATTTATATTAAATGATTTGCATTTAACATGAACAACTATGTAGTTTTCTCCTTTTTGATTATCAAAGAAAGGTAGTCGATGTACAACTTCAAGATCACTGGGTTAGAGTTTTTCCAGCACTTTCTTCCCTCCGAAGTCCCTAGATATGCCCATAATCTGAGCCCTTGTTCCTGAGAGAAATGCAATATCAAGACCTAAGTGACACCATGTGAGGCCTAAGTTGATTTTACAATTAACTGGAGTGAGCACCATTTTCTAGCTCACATCTGTGGAACCTACCAAGAAGACCATAGATTCTTTTGTTCCTCAAAAAAAAAAAAAAAAAGGTTTATGAGCCCTTGGAAAAGATGCTGCTATCATGGGCTGCTATAATATTATAGTATGGGTTCCCTGCTCAAAAGTTATGCCAACCAGTTGCACTTTGCTTTGGATGGGGCTTCTAGAGCGTTAAGTGAAAGGGGCAGCCCAGTGACATCGATGTGTACCTTGATTTCGGCAAAGCACTTGACAAGGTCTTTATAGAGGCTATGGCCTGAAGGGGAGTACAGCTGACAGACTGTTCTTTCCAGTCAAGAACACTGACCATTGACTGAAGTCTCTCTTCTTAATGCTTCAAATCAACTAGACTTTATCCTGTCCCAACACTTTGCCAAAGATTTGGATCAAGCCTGGATTAGATTATCGAGCATGCTCACTACTGTTGGGAAGATAATTCAAGGTCCTGGTGGCAACCGGGAGAAGGGAACAGAAGATTCCCAAGCTGCATTAGTGGTTTGGGCACTAGGGAGCTGTCCAAACCTGACTGCACATCAGGAATACCTGGGACCATGCTGAAAAATACAGACACCCAGGCCTTACCCCAGGCCTACTTAACTAGGGTTTCAAGGGCTAAAATATTGGCATTTAAAAAAAATTATCCAGGTAGTCTACAGGCAATCAGCCCAGGATTCCAGTTTCAGAACCATTGCATTAGTGGGATTTAGTAAAGAGGTTTTTCCAGGGTCATAAATTGTCTTTATGGGGTGGTCTAGAGATCTTCACAGGTTTTTGAATTATGAGAAAACCCTTCTCTACACTCTGGCTGCATCCAACCAGACTCTTCTTCATGGGGAAGGGGCAGGGCAGGGGAGAGGAGGAGTATAGCAGCTGATAAACAGAGCACTGGCTTATATCAGCCAGACTTGGACTTATGCCCTGCGTCTATGACTTACCAGCTATGCCTGGCGGTCTGTGCCTCCATTCCCTCATCTTAAACTACGAGGATTTAGTAAGATACAGGTGTAAAGGGTTTGCCTGGCACAGAGGGGATCAATTAATGGCAATTATTACTATGAATAGACTGTTCAGCAAACTCCCCAGTTCTATGGATGTCAAGTCTGTAGTTTTACCAGAACATACCTCTTCCTGCAGCTCTGCCCAGAGAAAAAAAGAAGCCACCATCTACTGACCATCAACTGCGTGCCGGGCAATAGGTTCCTCTCAGATCTAATCTTATTTCCGTTCATTGTCACCAAAACCCTCGTTTCTGCACATGAGGGACCTGAGAGGCTCAGAGATTAAATGACTTCCCCCAAGGCACCCAGCTAGAAAGAGACAGACAGACACCAAGAATTTGGCTAATAAACTTGCACTGAGGACAATCCCCATGGCACTTTTTAAAGGGTTAATATAAGGAGTGGAGTAAGCTTTGCCCTTTAAAAAATCTAAGGAGAGACATTTTGAAACTGTGAGGGAGGGGGGAAGTCACACCACCTACACTCCCCTTTACCTGAACACTCAGCAATTAGCCAGAGGAAAAGCCCTACACACAGGCAGTTCTCTCTCTCTCTCTCTCTCTCTCTCTCTCTCTCTCTCTCTCTCTCTCTCTCTCTCCTATCCCTGGCCACCTTATATAAAATTACAACAATACCATCTCATAACATTCTTATTCCTTTCCCCTGCTTTATTTCTGTTCTTACCACTTAATCAGTATCTCACATACTATTATTTTGGTTATTTATCTTGTTTATTATGACTCTTCCCCACTAGAATGTTATTTTCTTGAGGGAAGGATTTTTTGTGTATTTTTTTTATTCCTATGTACACATGCCTAGAAGAGTGTGGCACACATTCGATACCTATCTGTAGCATGAATAAAGGAATGAATCAAAGGATATACGCATGAGTAGCACAAGTCTAGAAAGGTATCAATCATAAATGTTGAAAGTAATTATAATCTCTTTAAATAGCTGCATGTTCTGGTTTTTCTGTTACAAATATGTATTATTTATATAATAGTTTTTAAAAATGTAACCTCAATTTCCCAGGAAATTACTGATTTGAAGCTGAATGAGGGCAAAGACAGGACTGGGTTTATCTTCTAAAGGGCGAATGTGCTGGATATTTTCCATGGGCCCCTCCAAATCCACTCTCCATCCTTCCTCACTCTGCTCTATGCCCTGTCAAGTTCATCTCTTTGAACTGAATCAACAAGCTCTCTTGACTTTGGTTTCCAGTTGGGAAAATAATGAAGTTGGAGGGTTTGTTCCTTTGGCTTCCAGGCTGGCTGCAGATGGGCTGTGTCCCTCTATCAAAGGTCCCAGTGCCTGGTAGGCACCTTCTCGGTGTCCTCACGCTCCCTCGGTTCTAGGTCTGCTCCCACTCTTGCGTCCCTCAGGCCTATGGGTGTAACAGCTCTCCATTTTGCATGAGCTGGAGTATTGCATTCTCTTCACTGATCATCTTAGCTCTGCCCACACCTTTTAAATAGTCCCTTTATTAAATGTCCTCAATTATCAGTTGAGTATGCCACCAGTTTCTTGCTGGGTTTCTGACTGATACCGTGCAAAATGGGGAAATATGCTTATAGTGAGAAGAGTTGAGACCTAATGCCAGTTTCATTATGGGCTTGCTCAAGACCAATCACCTCTCTGGACTCTGTTTCTTCATCTGAAAACTAAGAAAATTGGGCAAGCCAACCTCTAACAGTCTGTGATTTGAAGAAGCCTTTGGCTTAGAGAATAGAGTGGTTACTTCCCCATTGGCTAGAAAGTGGCTAGGAAGATTCTGAAAAGAGCCCAGTCTTCCAGGAATTTACCCACAAGGCTTGTAGCTATCCGACTCACAAGAAAACTTAGCTTGTCCATAAAAAAGCCACCATAACCCATTCCTATCTTGGCCCTCACTTCAGCTTCATATCAGTAATTTCCTGGAAAATTGAGGTTACCTTTTTAAAAAAAAATATTATTATACAAATAATTATATACTTATAATAGAAAAAACAGAATTTGTAGCTATTTAAAGAGATGCTACTTTCAACATTTTCAATTGATATCCTTCTAGAGTTTTCTCTATTCACTCATTTATTCCACAAATATTTATTGAGTGCCAGTACAGGGTGTTTTAAGCATCCCTATATACAAAGAGTGTTATGTTATTGTGAGGTACTTGTGTTGCCAAACCAGAATTCTGGAAGCTACTTCAATTCTCCACTTTGGCGAAGTATAATATCTGAAGAATTATGTAGTTTCTGCCCTACTTCAGGCAGTGTGTACACAGGACATCTAAGTTCCTAGAAGGGTGCATTTTCTTTGTCTGGTAGGACCAAGTCAAACCTTTATGCCATTCAATTTAGCTTCTCTTAGGCACAGCCTCCAGTCTCCACTCATCCTCTTAAGATCTTAAGTGTAAGGATTTGGGTTTTGCTCACCTGGGTGGCAGTGAGCCATATCTTAGAGAAGCGCTCACCAAACCATGGGTGTCGTAGTAACATCATATTTGGCACAAGTAATCTCTGAAGTCCTGAGCACATTCTGCCTGTGGTTAAGTCTGTGGCCCATGGCAATGAGGTTCCTTTGTCAATGGTAATAACCAATCAAGGAGTTTTGACCAGTTCAATCACTAGAAAACCTCAATAATTGGCTGGGCAACTGCAAAGGTTAATTAATGCAGCTTCAGTTTGGTTATCACGTTGAAATCTCTGAATGGCATCAGCTAGAATTGTGCTGAGTGCAGTCTACTCACCAAAACCTGAAGGCCCTGACTGAGAAAGGCATAGGGCTTTAACAGGTAGACTTATCAGGCAAAAGAATAAGCATTTTTGGATAAGACATATCACAAAGAAATGATGAAATTGGTTTCATGTTTTAAGCATGCCAATTTCAAAGATGCATGCCTGTGGTTCCATAAATGTCCTTCTGAGTTGCATCTGTCTATGTGTCAATATAACACCATCTCATCTTGGTATAACACTGTGATTTGGGTAACCCATAGGTCTCTTACAAGATGGTATTCTGGAAAGGTCAGCACTGTGCCAACCTTCCCACAGCATCGTCAGAGGGGATCCACCCTGCCCACACTTCCTGCTGAAGGGGCAGGCCCAGGCAGCCATGTTCAGTTCCCAGGGCCCCACCTCCTCTGTCCATAGATGATTGGCGTCTGAGCCAACTGTACACAATGCACAGGCTGGTCAGGGAGTTACAGTCTACCCTGAAAGATGAACTGGATCAATCAGATTCTCTCTTAAGGTCATGAACTTGAAGCCAAGAGCCATTAGTTAGTACTAGGGCTGGAAGAAGTAGACATGGAGCACGTTACATTCACTCATAGAAATCAAAGCTCCGTGTGTGCTCTTGCTGCTGAAACCGGAAGAGCCTTTGAAACTCTAGAATCACCTTTGAACTCTGAGCTCCTTGAGGCCAAGATTTAATATAGCTCCTGTTCTTAGATTTCCATGAACATTTCAATATCATTTAAAAATAATGTGACATAATACAACATGCTAAAGCCCTTTGTCTTGAGCTGGCTTAAATGGCTATCTGCTCCTTCCTTGCAAATAAAAAAAAAAAGAAAAGAAAAGAAAAAAAAACAGACTAAATTCAATGGGAAATTAAAAGTGGGTCCCAACTGAACTCCTGGGCCACAAGGCCATCTAGAGAAATCACAAGAAGACAAACTGGCAATGTCTTAGCTATTACTGGGAAGGCAATAGAAACCAAAAAAAGAAAAAAGGGAACTGAAAGCCTTTAAAGACGATTTGGAAAGTTTGTGTGTGTGTGCCTCCCTATGGGGTATGCAATGACTTACAGAACCAACACCATGAATGGAGAAGATAGGGCCTCACTGAGCTACCTCTCATGAGTGAAACCTAGCATTTAACAACCAAACCTAAAATAGACGATGCGTGCCTGATGGTTATAAGATATGCTAGATGCACAGGAATCACAAGTGATTGAAGCCAATTCACAAGAAAAACAGGATAATCATATTTGAGGCAGACTAAAAAGCAGGTGCTGGGTTTAGGGCGTGTCCACATGGCCTTGGTTTTTGTTTCCACTCGACTTTGGAAACTAAATAACACCGTTCTCTATTTAAAAATGTAAATGTATTGGTTCATATAACCTGTGTCTAAATAAAACATAATTTCCAAATATCTCCTCAATGGTAACGTTTCATGGCCAAAGATAGATATTTCATAGCCTGGAGTTAAATACAATTTGGTTGCAATTTAAATATTCCAATTGATTTAGAAATTGAATTACTACTATCATGTTTGAGTCACGAAGACATTCCACTAGTTTAAAAAGCTAAGCTTTGTAATTGAAGTTTTCACTACTTGAATGGATTTTGTCTATGCCTGTATCATATAAATTATGTCTTCTTGCCATGGGGAAGCAGTGCGGTAAAGTGGTTAAGTAACGGATTTTGTTAACCTGGGCCTGAGTTCAAGTTCAGGCTCAATGGTTTTCTATTCATGTAGCCTTGGGCAAGTTACTCCCGCAGGTCCTCTATTTCTCAAGCAAGGATGATAATAATAATAATAGTACATACCTTGCAAAATGTTCTAAGAATTAAATGAATTGAGGTACATAAACTGCTTAAAGCAGTGTGTGGCCCATAGGAAATACTCTACAAATGTTTGCTGCTACTATTTGTATTACTTTCATTGAACTGAAAAGTCTCATTGAGTGTATGCAAGTATTGTGCAAAGTGTGTGGTTTTTGTAAACTTTAAAACAGTCGGAGGGTAGGAATTATCATTCCAATTTTACAGTTGCAGAAATGAGGTAGAGAAAAAGTTAACTAATTTACTCAAGGTTGCCTGGTTGCTGAATGGCAGAGCTGGGATTCATTAATTCACTCATTAACTCATTCAACGTGTTTTTATTGGGGACTGGCTATACACACTACCCTAGGTGCTTCAATGTAGAGGGAAACCAAGCACACATAAATCCTGGTCCTCATGGAGCTAACCTTCAGGTAGAGGAGACAGTTGAAAAATAAGTGGAGTTAGTAAAGTGTACAGTAAGTGAGAGAGTGGAGTGTGCTGAGAACACATGTGTGCGTGTGTGTTGGAAAGGGGAGGTTGGAGTTCAGAATACAATTGTGGTTAGAACAGGTAATTAGGGAAGGTCTTGCTGAGAAGGGCATAGTTGAGAAAAGGCCTGAGGAAAGAAAGGAAGCTAGCCATAAGGGTGGAGGGGATATCTAGGGGAAGTGTTCCAGGCAGAAGAATGAGCATGTGCAAAGGCCCTGAGGCAGGAGTGTGCCTGGCATGTTCCAGGAACAAGCGTGAAGTAAGAGGGAGAACACTAGGAAATGAGGTCAAAAATAGAGGACTTGGCTGACATTGGTATTTGCTAGGTAGAGAACTCCTCCCCATGTTCATGTTAACCGAGGCTCTGCCTCCACAAGGTCAACACACCTTGAGAAGCCACTGGTGGAAGAGTCCCCCCTTGGAAAGCCCATCTCGCCTCCCATGCTCTCCATCCTGTAGAGAGGAAAACCCAAACTTGGCATTGGCAGGCAAGTAGGTAGTTCAGCGGAACTGGAAACCACCTCCCCAGCACCCCCTCAGCCGACTGGAAGCAACCATGACGCTCTGTGCTCTGAGCCCTTGCAGAGATATGCTGTGGTCTCTCTGAGCTCATCACAGCACCTTCCTATGCAGGAGTTTCAATTCAAGGTCATTTTTGGTTCGTTTTCAGTAGCAGACTCAGAACCAGATCTATTCAAATGTAGGAACAGTGCAGACACATTAATAGCCAGACCCCAGTGGGAGTTTTATTTTCCATTTCCTCCTCCCCCATATTTGTTTGTTTCCTTATCTCTCCTCTGTGTGGTAAAGGTGACCTTGCATGATATTTTCAGATGAAACTTTAAAAGGTAAGGTGAAGAAGGGGAGGACGCCAGCCTTCGTTGGAACTCGCTCTTCCCCATACCATGGCAGGTTCTAGAGCTGGGCTGCCTGGGCTCAAATCCCCATTCCACCACTTAGAAGCTGTGTGACCTTCGTCAAAATACTCAGCCTCTTGGAGCCTCAGTTTCTCTATTGTTAAATTGGGAATGATGACGATATCTGCTTCGTAGGCTGATAGTGAGAATTAAATTTCATTTCATTTCGTGTGATTTTAGGATTTAGTTAAAACTGGGGGCTCCTCCCATTCCTGGGCTGCTTTTCATCGCAATGAGAAGGATGTTTGTGGACACTACAAGGCAGGTGTTTAAATGATGTGGTTCTCTCTGTGTTTACACTCACAGCAGGATTCAAATGAGATCTGCATGCTTCCCTCTCTCTGCTGAAGGCTCTATTCTTACCCTGCTGGGTGGTCCCAGTCCCTAAGCTGATAAACCTGTGAGTTCTTAGAAACAGACACAGGGAGGTCTAGAAAAGCAACTGGTCCACTACCTGAAGTGGGGAAGATGTTCTAACTGCACTTACTAGTTCCCCTGCGCAGACTCTGAACTTTTCCTACCTCCTGCAGGGCACTGAGGGAAATGTTTGCAAATTCTCCCATAAAGATATGAGGGAAAAAGCAAGCACATGTCCTTTCTAACCAAGGAGGTTTTTAGCAAGAGAATCTGCAGGGATTACATTTTGCCTCTTTCAGTGTAATTTATCTTTGGGGAAAATTGGTGAATGTTGTTTAATGGTTGCAGTTTATGAACCCTATGTGTTCCTGTCAAAAGAAAAAAAACATCATTACAGTCATGTGACAAAGTCTCCCGTGCCTGGGATTAGCAAATGGTCACTATTACTATTGGCAGTAGTATGAATCAGAGAATAAATGTCACATTAGGAATACCTACAACATTTTATAGAAACAGCCAAAGCCATTGTCTTAGGATCATTTTAATTGAAAACAAAACAAACAAAAAAAATGTGTCCTGGGAATGCTTCTGTAGCTCAATGATTTAAACAAATAGAATAATGTTTTCTTATTGACTCAGATGACCATTTCTGAAATGACGTATCATGGCTCCAAACTAAGCGTCAACAGGCAGAGCCCCTGCATTTTACGCTTTTAAGTTGCGCAGGCCTGTCATCACATAGGCTCAGGTGACCGTAATACAAATGCCTGAAATGCACTTAAATAAAAGCCATATGAAGGATTTGCCCCAGGTAAGAAGCTTAGTGCCACATGGACAATCACCCCTGACTTACCTCAGTTTAAGTTCAGATTGCAATGTACCAGGATGTTTTGAAGGATGCACCAATAGGACAAAAGAGCCTGCCTTAAAGATAGAGATTCACTAATGCCACGCCTCATTCTATCCCCAGAGACACGTCCACATGCCGACTGTCTATCACAGCTTTATTCATAATAGCCCAAACTTGAAAACAACCCAGTATCTGATAATAGTAGCATGGATAAATTGTACTATATGCTTTCAATGAAATACTACTCATTAAAACAATAATTCTAAAAAGCTATTGCTATACACAACTTGTTAGCAACTTGATTGGAGCTCAAAACACGGTGAAGAAGCCAGACACAAAAACATATGCACTGTATGATCCCATTTCCATGAAATTTTGAAGCAGACAAAACTAAGCTATGGAGATGGAGATCAGCAGAGAGGTGAACCTGGCCAGGGTGGGGTGCGGAAAGGGGTTGTGGAGCTGGAAGGGGACACAGGATGGAGCTGAGACAGTCTCCTTCTTGGTTGGGGTAGTGGTTCCATGGGTGTATCTATATGAAAAATTCGCTCTCTGCACGCTTACTACTTGTTCAGTTTACTCTATGTAAGTTATGCCTCAATTTAAAAAGAAAAATAAGGAAATGAACGAAAAATTAGATACAGAAGTCAACAGGACCTGTGTTTTCTGGATGGCCTTTTGTAAGACTCTGGGATCACAAACCCAAGAACTCTGACTTCTCTGTGAGGAGAGAAAATGTGACTCTCACGCAGATAGACCTTTCCCAGGGTCACTTTGTAAGTGTTCGTTCATCAGAAACCAGCATTACTGAGACCGCCATGTGTTGGGCAATGGACTAACTGCTGGCAGCACCATGGGAACGAGGCTGTCATGTTCTCACTCTGGAAGAGGAGGCAACACCTCAGAACAAAACTACACTCATAATTCTATGCTTTGGAAATGTAACATAGGCTATATGAAGAAAATCAAAGAAGAGCTCTTCTATGAGAAAGAATAGAGGTGGGCCTGATTTTGTTCTATCAGGAAAGTCTCCCTGAGAAAATCACATATGAACAAAGCTGTGAAGGCTGGGTAGGAGGAAACCAGAAGAACGGGGTGGTGGTGGGGGGTGGGGAGTGGGGAGAGGAAGGGAGAGGTGAAGAGAGGAGGGAAAGGAAGGGAAGAGGCGGAGGGAGAAGAAAAGGAGGAGAGAAGCATGTGCCTGGAGGCCACTGATCCAAGATTCTGGGAGAATTCTAATGTGGCTCAAATGTAGTGAATAAGTGAGTAGAAGAGGAAAATGAAGCTGAGGAAGGAGAGGTAGACCAGGGGCAGGGTGGGGAGTGCTTTCCGGCCAAGATTAGGGTTTAGGTCAAATGCCAAGTATAATTCGAAGAGTCAACAGGTTCTAAAGGGTTTAAGTAAGACCTGATTTGCATTTTGAAAAGATCACTGGTTTCCAAGGAGGAATAAACTGAAATAATAGCACTCAAATGGACCAGGCAAGACTATTGAAATAACCCAGGAAAGAGGGGCAGCTTGATTTAGGATGGTCACAATGAAACTAGAGAATGGTAAATGGAAATAAGCCAGTTTTTCCACACTTATCTCCTCTTCCAGTGACCTTTCTCTCTTCTAAAACTCTTTCTCTCTCTCTCTTCCCACCCCATCAAAACACACATGATGCTCATTCATAGCCCTCACCCATTCACCTACTAGACCCCAAGTGTGATGAGAATCCAATAATGATGGTGCATACTCAGTGTCTTACTAAGAATTCCAATGCATTATCAGTTCAAGAAAAGGAAATGAGTAAACACTGACATCTGTGGGCCACGCATTGCGCTGGGTACTGTGACGTTTGTTGGCTTGTACGCTGCAATGGACTGAATGTGTGTGTCCCCTCCCCAGAATTAATATGTTGCAATCTGAATTCCCAGTGTGACGGGATTAGGAGGTGGGACCTCCGAGAGGTAATTCAGTCACGATGAAAATGGAGTCATGAATGGAATTCGTGCCCTTATAAAAGAGGCGCCACGGAGTTGCCTGACCCCTTCCACCGTGGGAGGACACAGCAGGAACATGACTACCTATGCACCAGGAAGTAGGTCCTCACGAGACACTGAATCTGCCAGCACTTTAATCATAGACTTCCAGCCTCCAGAAGTGTATAAGCCACTCAGTCTATCACACTTTTTTATAGCAGTCTGAGTGGACTAAGACAAATATCAAATTAGATATTATTATCTCCACTTTAATAGGTGAGAAAACGGCGCTGAAAGAGGTTAAATAATTATTTTATTGTATTCTCACAGCTATTTTAAACAGCAGAGATAAGATGTGAGTTCAGAGCTATATGATTACAGAAACCATGTTCTTTCTACTACACTCTGCAGGTGAACCTTTTATTAAAGGTGCATGTCATTTTAATAACAAAGGTCAGGAAGACTAATCTAAAGGCATGAAACTCTAATGGTGAAATTTCAGACTTTAAAACACCTAGATGAAAGCAAGTAATTTTCAGCATAAGTCTTCAGAGCCTCTGAGATCACAGCACTTAAAATGGGCAACCCCTCCCTCTAGTCTGACTGTGACTAATCACAAGCCCAGCTCCATGCCCAGGAGATTGAGACCAGTGATGTCTGAGAGCAACCACAAAGGGGTGGAGGTGGCACACAACCTCCAAAAGCAGTGACAGTGGAGTTGAGTTCAACTCAGGTTTGCTTGGGCAGGTATAGCCCTGAATAACTCTGCGGAGTCTTACATTGGGTTTCACTACGAGTCAGATCTGAGCTAGCTCTGGCCTTCAGAAACAACACCACAGTCTTGTGGGGAGGCAAAGAGAAAGGACATGAAAGGCTCACCAATCCTGGGTTTCTTCCTGCTTTGACAGTGACTTTGCCCAATCACCATGAACAAATGTCTTTGGGGCAGCTACATGACCAAGGACACTGTATCCTGGAGACTTGGGGAAGAGAGATCAGAGAAGTAGAGCTGCTCTGAGTGATACCGAACAAGGGACTTGTTATAAAGATTAGACCTTACACAACAGGGAGCTGGTGGAGTCGATGGCAGGCTATTTCCTCTGCATTCAGTGGGGGCCTGAAGTTGCTGAGGGTCAGCTGCTCTGATCATCAGAAACGGACATGGAATCTAGAGTGGGGGAGAGGGCAACACAAACCAGGAGCATGGGAAACGCTGGAAACAATGCACAAAGGCCAAAACCCATGTCTGTCTCTCATGCCTCCAACTTGGACAACACTGGACATCTACAAAAGCCTGCACCTTCTTCGTGGAACTACACACACAGCAAGCTTGTGGTTCAGAGAACTGAAGGGAATGAGAATGCACAAGAGTCAGAGGAACAGCATGCCCAGGGGCTGTTCCATGCCAACAGGATGAGCCATTAGATCAGCCTGAGCTAAGGGGCCCCCAGCTGGTACCCTACACCAATCTGCAGAGAGTCGCTGCTGCTTTCCTTCTGCCATTCCAATCTCAAGGAAATTCCTCTTGTGGCCAGCCCTAACTGGGAAGCATACAGGCAAGAGGGTTCTGGGAAACACTGCCAGCTTAGCTAAGTTGACACAGCAGAAAACTATTCCAAGGGTAGAGCACTAGCGTCAAGTACTTAGATAAACTAAAGCCTTTGTGATATCTGCAGGGTGGGAAGAGAATTCCTATTCAAAGCCTCAGTGCAATCCTGGCCAGGACTTTCTATGAGAAACACTTGAAATTCAGGCGTGGAGTTGGTTAGAGCACTGAAACAATTAGTAAACTATCAGTGAGGGCTGATGCTGTATTAGGCAGTGTCCTCAGCATCACCGGACAGGTACAGAGAGCTTGGAGATAAGATCCTGCCCTCGCTGGAATGAAGATAAGATAGACATAGCACCACATATGCACTTCCACACTGTACACCTCCAGATGCCTGCAGGAAACTTCTGAACACTGCCTGGTGTTTGGTTGGGAAAATAGTCTTCAGCATTATTAAGCCCAAATTCAAATACAACCTTGGCCCTGCTAGACGTATGATTTGGGGCAATCTACTTAATTGCTCTGAGCCTCCATTTCCTGTTTTATAAAGTCGAGATAGTAATAGTACTTATAAGTTGATTATAAGTAGAAAAAGGGCTCGTGTATGTGAATTACTGGCTCACAGTATGTACTCAACAAGTGGAAATAGTAGACATTTTAATTTTTATCATCCTCATCGTTGTATCATCCTTATCATCATCATTACTGTTCCTTCTTAGACCCAAAACATACTGAGTAAACATGTGGCTTTAGTGCCACAGACCCACTAACACGCAAAATACATATAAGTGCCCAACCCCTTAAAGAATCAGCAGTTGAATACGCCAGTGTATTTCACCTATTTATTTGTTTATTCAGTAAATGGTAAGGGCCTACTACCATGCAAGACACAGGTGGCCAACACGTGTTAGAAATCTCGAATGACTAGTGTAAACCACGTTCTTAGGGGTGAAAATTCAGTTCAGCAAACATGTCCTGGAACTGCCTCGCGGACTTGAAAAGAGAGAAATATCACTGGGGCTTGTAGCGGTCAGGGAAGGTTTCAGAGAGCAAGTGGCATTCGGGTTCACCTTTGAAGAATGGGTGGTGTAAACATGAGGAGGCTAGAGGGGACACTCCTGGAGCGGGGTATGAGCTCCAGGGAAGAGGGGTGGCGGGGAGGGGCTGGAGGCAGGAAAGCTCCTGGTGTGATCAGAAGAGAGTTAGGCGATCAGAGCAGCTTTGTCAGGTCATAAATAGGTCAAGAAGCTGATTGTGCAGTGTTTTGAATGCCAAGATCAGGGGTTCACATCCCACCTCATGGACAGCAGAGTCACTGAAGGTTATACAGAGATGGGCACAATAAAAGCTAAGCTTCAGAAAAACGAAGGTGGTGAAAGTCTGCTATACTGAGTTGGGGAGAGGCTGCAGAAAGAAAGGCCAATTGGAAGTCCTGTCACAGACAGTCCAGGGAGGTCTGAACTTAGATGATGAGAGGGCAAAGAGGAAGCCAGACACATTCTGAAGGGAACAAACAATAGTTCTTGGTGCCTGCTTGCATGTAAAGAGCAAGTAGAGATGCTGAAGATGAGCCAAGATTCCGAGCCTGGGCAGCATGAAGGGAAATCAGGTTGTTGAGGGTGAGAAGTGGAAAAGAGAAAAGAGGCTGTGTTCCACGGGGAGGTTCAGTGAGTACCATCTAAGGCACAAGGTTAAGAGACAAAGATCTGGGATCTGGTTGAGAGCAGAGGGGGTGAATGTGAGAGAAGGGTGGCTGAACTTGGGGAACACACAAATGCAGGGAGCGGCAGGACATATCAGAGAAAGAACAGGCACAGACCGAGCCTCCCATAAACTGAAAGAAAGCTTCCAGTGTGCTGACGGAGAACAGCACAGACATCCATAGCTCTATAACTGCTTGAGATCCAACGATGCCCCTTTCTACAAGATGAGAATCATTCTGCAGACCTGCCCAATAGCTAAAGACAAGACAAAGCCCAGACCATCCCAAACAAGAGAAACCATTATTCATACTCAGAATAAGCTGAGTTAGTGTCCACATTGTGGTCGTGATGGCTGCAGGCAGGGTCCCCCGGAATCAGGTGACACACCAAAGGGCTGAAGAGTGATAATAAAGAGACTGTTTGGAGAGACAGGCTCCAAGGACCAGCCACAGCAGTAACTGTAACTCAGCCTGAAGGAGAGGAGAGGAAATGATGTGACCCTG